>NW_027111154.1:260434-269343 GCF_000696795.3 Halyomorpha halys | reverse complement strand
TTTTGGGAAGGAATGTGTGTTGTATAAACTAATTTTGGGAAGGAATGTGTGTTGTATAAACTAATTTTGGGAAGGAATGTGTGTTGTATAAACTAATTTTTAAAATGATTTGCAGATGTACGTTGTATTCTTTTAAGAGAATCCTGAATTATTTTTCTAATAATAAATTACAAGATTAACTTCTGTCCGAATTAAATCAATGCCAATCAAATTAAAACATGATTAATTTTAAAATTAAATAAATTTTTAATTCAATTAAAAAATATTTTTAATATAATGAAATACAAAAAAAAAAAATATTATTTTAAAATATTCAATTATAATTTTATTATAATTCAATTAGTTAACACAATTATTCAAAGTTTTGTCCTATTTTAAAGAAATAAATTCTTCTAAAACCTTACTAGGACACACAGGAGGGACATTTATTTTAAATTTATAAAAGTGAGGAAATAACTATCCAATTGTTTCCCATGCTTTCACTAAACTGTACATTATTAATTAGCACAACATTACATAAATAAATTTCTATATTTCTTATATTTTATATGTTAACTGTATTTAGTCAATCTATAATAAGTATTTTCTTAAAATTATCAGAAAAATATAAAACTGAAAAAGTTTGTTATAGTATACTACGTTTTCAACAATTTTTTTTTTTTCAAACAAGAAATATGGTTATAAGGACAAGGTTGCATTCATCAATATAGATATGAATCAACTGAGCTATTCCATTTATTTTTTAAAAAATCTGAATTAAATAAAATAAATGTACATGAAAGGAAACAATGTGAATTTTTCGAATTAACAATACTATTTCAAACTTGAAATTTGTTAATCAAACAATAGAAAAAGAAATAAAAATTGTTTTGAACAAAGAAGCTTTTATACGGTTTATGTAATTCACTTTATTCCCTGACAAGAGCAGGTGTTTGATGACTGATAAGGAAGATAAGGGGAACCCAGAAGAGGGGCTGGGCCAGTAATATGTTGACCAAGGTTTGTTTCTGTTGTTGCAAAGAATCTGAGTCTTTTGATATCAATGACAATACCACATTCGCTAAGAATGTTGTTACCAAGCAGCCCAACGGAACGGGAGATGTCAAAATTATAGTGACGGATTCCGACACAGTTTCACAGACAGAATCGGCACAAGAAGAACCAAAGAAAGCAGAAATTAAGGATGAAGAAAAAGATAAAACTGCTACGATAGACTCAACTGTGAAAAATATTGAGCCATTGTTTTGTATGGCTAGTGAAGTTGTAATTGAGAACGAAGAATCAGTTGCCTCCATCCACAGTTCGGAAAGCCACATAGAATTCCAATATGCCAGTAATACTATGGTCCACACTGAAAAACAGCAAAACAACCATCTTGGTAATGCAGATTCACGGTAAAGTCGCTATGCTATCATATCATAAACCTTCTTTAGACCATTCAAAATTAAATAACCAATATAAAGTTAAATTATTTATTTAGTTAACTCTATGTATTAATTTATAATAATTAATGTATAATCTAATATTTTTCATCCAAATTAAAATTATCTGTGAACAGCACAACTAAATACTGCTAGCTTAAAATTTATAATCTGCAACAATTAACATTAATGTAATAAATAAACTCTACTTCATACACAAAAGACCTCTCCAGACAATAAATCATTAATAACTATAACAAATTAACTGCACTTGTACAAATTGCCTTAGTAGGTAGCGATTGACTACATATAATATTGAGAAATAGCAAAACAAAACAAATTGATTCCTTAATCACTTTAATAAATAAATTTAATTATAAAGTTGGCATCTGAAATAAATTAAATTATTTCGATTTTTACTGAGATAATTGCTTATTGTTTCAATACCTGTTGTGAAGAAAAATATATAAAATGTAAAGAAAGAGTAAAACATAATAAAAATCAGTAACAAAATTGTTATAAAGAGGACATTCTTTATAACAATTTTGTTACAATTCAGTTCCAATATTCAAAATTTTCTTTCTGAAACAAATATAATTTATAAAATAAATAATTTTTATTATAGATTACTAATTTATTGTTCACAGAATTTTTAAAGTTTAAAGTTTTTTTTATGCTTTTTTCTAGTTTGTGATATGACTATGCCATTAATTTTACCCCCCAAAAATTACTAAATTAAATTAAATTAATTCATGTTTTGAATTAAAATTTAATTATAATACAAATTTATGACTCATAAATAAAAAAATAATCATTATTTTTCATTTATGTCCGAATATCACTATTTTTTAGAAAAATAGGTGGGGTAAATTTTATCTGTGTCAAAAATACTATCATTTAAAATCAACATATTACAAACTAAAATCTAAAACTTTATATTTAAAAAAAGGAACATAGAATTATTTCAGATAGATTATTTATTTACATATATTTTTTAATAATCTAAACTCATAAATACAGTTGAACCGCCTTATGTCCAATATGATGTTTCCATGAAAAAAAAACAACATAAATAGCAAATGGTCATACTTGGGATGCATATTAGGGGTCAAAAATTAATAATCTGGATATATACTATTCATGTTACTTCAAAGAAAAGTTAAATTTTATTCAGAAAGGTAAAAACTTTCAGAAACTTACAAATAAATTTCAAGTTTAGTTCTACAGTTTATGTTGTCTCCTTTACATTGCCCCTTTTATGGTTTTCCTTTCTGTCAATACATATTTTTTCTTACTTATTCCAATGTTAAAAATTCAGAAATTATTTTATAGTTTATTTGGAAAAACTAAAAGTTTTTCCCAAATTTATTTTCACATTCATTAAAAAACTTTGATTAGTAGAAATTCAATAAATTGACATCCAACCATAATAAAAATTAAAACATTAAAGATACTGAAACTTATGTAATAAATAAGAAAAATAGATGAATAATGGAAATTTTATTTTAAAACCTTACTTCATAATTCATGAAATTTTACGACAGTATTAATTTAAAGAGCATATCACAGTTATTAAAACCAAATGACAAAGATAAGTGTACAATTGCTATCTATATTAATATCAGTGATAAGTTATACCACAACACCACTAACTGATTATATTAACACTCAAGACTAAATTATATTTTTAAAATAAATTAATTAAATTTTTTAAATAAAATTACCAGGACAGAAAACTAGAAATAAATCTGAATGAAATTTATCAGGAATAAGAAAGGTTCAGAAAAGATCAGCTGTACAAAACAATGAACAGTTATATTAATTATTTCAAATCAATAATTAATAATGAGAAATTCAGGATACAAAACTTGAAATGTTCAAAGTTTTTCCATCCCTGTCAACCAATGACCCATTTCTGCTGTTTAAGACTTTAAACTATTTTTCTAAACAAAAGGGCCAAATAACAATGGCTTCCAAAAATGTATTGAATTTAAGCTTTTACTAAGATGGAACAAAATCAGGAGGGGATAGTTAATGAAAATGGAAGCTAACAAACAGGCTTCAATTAATTAACAGAATTAGATTATTGTCCATGGAAATTCAAATTACGTTTTTCTCAAAAACTGACATTTCATTTGATAAAACTAAATAGTTTATTTTCAAGGAAATTCCATCCTAATATTTTGCAAATGGAACATTGTATTCCTGTTTCCCAGTTTGTATCCCAGTGCTACAGCCTCATATAAACAAAACATAAAATTGCAGAATCAGCTGTGTCTTTATAAAGTTAAACAAACTTAAATGTAAAGAAAAAATTGAAATAAATGTATTTAATTTCTATATTACTATCTAGCTAACTAAGCTGTTCAAACAGTTGATGTTTACTTTATACCGTAATCCAAAAGGAAGTAAACATGCACTGATTGTTGGATTTATTTTACAATTGTTCATAGAAAGTAAGAATTGTTCTGAAACGTAACAGATATTGGCAAATTAAATTTTATTGGACCAATTAATTTATTTTTTTAATAAATAAGTTATAGATTTTAAGGTAAAAATAAGTTAGGAAATTTAAACACAAAAATTAATTTAGTTTCAAATATTTATATTGGTAAAGATATTTTTCTCGGAACATCTATATTTTTTAAATGACATCCGATTGAGCTCAGATTCAGAGGGAAGTTAGAGATTAGTATCTTCGTGGTGTTTTTATTGGAATTTTATTAAATTCCTTCCACTGCTTTTGCTTCACCATGCGCAAATAAATATATATTTTTTAACATATGATTCAGACCATTTTTTATTATACATAAATATGGTACATATTAAATAATTAAATAAATATGACATATAAATACATATGGTATAGAATTACACTAGATAATAAAATATAAATACAGTTTTTATATTAAAAAATAAAGCATTTTAAGTGTCTCCCTACATTATCAAGAAAAAATAAAAGAAATTTCAATATCAATAAACTAAATTTAAAATTAGTAATACAAAGAAAAAATTTAATGCTTTTAGGTCTCATTCCTGAATACCATTAAACATTTTATAATACTTGTGAATTTTATTTATTTATTTATGTTTTGTAAATTTTTAATCACTAATTACCTAACTAATATGGAACCATTCACATTGCAATAGGATATAACAATGTTATTACAATTAAAAGTAACCTTTAGTGCATTTGGTAATATTTGTGTATTTAACTTATTATGAATGAAAAATCTTATTTTCAAGTTTTATAAAAAAGCAAAGTAATAAATATCAATATCAAAAGAAACTGAATCCAATACAACACATGTTATTCCAAATTATATTATTCAAAATTATTCTGAGGCTTAAAGTATTTAGAAAAAACTCAGAGGTAGCATCTCTATCTTCCTTCAAAAGCCACAATCGTCTATCTGTTTCATATTAATTTTCTAAGTGCTATTGAGTCAACAGTGATGATTCATCCAATTTAGAATAACAAAACAATTACAAAATGTGGCCTCTTTTCCTCTAGACCTCTAAACTACTCCAAACTGATGAAATCATCACCATAGTTACCAAAAACATGCTATCAATATTGAGAAGCTTACTAAAATATTTAAGGATCGAGCAATCAAAATTTTAATTAGCTATTAAACCAGGCAAGTAAAAAATTATTGTTTCAGTTTTCAATTTAAATTGTGGTTTGGTCCAATTAAATTCAATACACAACTGGTTGTTATTTTTAGATTAAATATTATCAGTACCAGATAAAACTTTAATTAAATAGACACTTTTTTGAGATACTTTAATAAGAGTAGTTGCAACATAATCAAAACTGAGTTCCGGTTTTTATAGTTTAAAGATATATTCAGTTTTACAACCAATAAAAAAAACACATACCAATACATAAGAGTATTGCATGCCTTACTCCAAAGGTATGCATTTCCATACAAAGCATTATCATATTTACATACATTGAATTATCATGTTTACATACATTGAATTATCATGTTTACATACATTGAATTATCATGTTTACATACATTATACTATCATATATCTGTATGACTGAAGAAGTTGATAAATGGTTACCTAATTAACTATACTAATCAATTTCTTCACAGTTGGTATGGATTTATTGACTATTTTCAAAACTTAAACAATTATGATCCCTATATAATGTGATTATTTTCCTGACAATGTTCGCATGTTGATAAGTCTTACTTTGTACTTTGAACATATTACTACCAGCATTGTTGATATTGAAATAGGAATGGAATAGAATAAAAAATTCTATTGTAAGAGTATTCTTTAGTGCCTTAGACCAATAATATCTTTGATTTACTATTTATTATATTCACTGGAAAGAATAGAATTACATTTTTTTCAACTTATTTATTATAAATTTACCCTTTGTTATATTTACAGAAATGAACTACATTTTTTATAATTTATTTATGATAGAATTATATTTACTGCACATGCAATTCGGTGTTCTGTATCGTTCTAAATTCTCTCAACTCATCCTTCGAACTAAACATTTGACACAATAATGTATTTTCAAAAAGCTTAGGGTGCTGTTCCTGCCTTAAAGTAAGAGGCCACGTTTCGTAACTGCAAAGGATTGTAGGAAGGATAATAGTTTTGTTAATTCTAACTTTTAAGACTTCTGGACAGAAGGCACGAGCCAAACAATTTCAAAATTGAAAATTAAAAAGTATTTTCCGCCTTTATTTTCTTATCACTTTCATTACTTTATTATTTTTTTTTTGGAACATTTTTTAACTACTGTAGACCCTAAGTAATTTCTACTTAAACATCTCTACCTCCTCATTGTATTTCCTCCTAAATCTATACACCAAAATTGTTCCTGTTTCTGCTGCTAACCACACGATTAATTTTATACATATTTCTTTTGAGACCTATTTCCTTATTAGCTTTTATAAATGTAGTCGAATTAAGTTTTATAGTTTTCTCGTCTTTACCCAACAGTACCAAGTCATCAGCATAACCCAACAGATATTTTACCAGCCGGAGTTAATCCGTTTTTGGGATATATTAACACACTTCATTATATAGAACAAATATAGCTACCAAGCCCATAAGCCGTTACCTATATTGCCTACAATTTGGATAGTTTGGAACTAACAGAGAGTACAGATGTTATCTATAGTCAAATATCTTCTGATAAAAATCTAGACTATTGGGAAAAATTCACTAGTCATGGGATAATACTGACAAACTTCAGGAAATCAAACAAATGGTTGGACACAATAAAGATAAAGACACAATAATTTACTATCTTTCAGCCCTCTTAGATGTTTTTCTCAGTTTGATGTTTACAATTTTTTATTATATCTGATGAACAAATTAGTTCTGTGTCGTTTTCTGCAGTACAGACCACACAATTTAATGCAAATTTTTCATAAAACAAGAGAAAAATATCAGAACAGAATGTATGCTTCTTTTGAACAGACTAAAATTACAGCTCCTTTTTGTGTACAAAAATAATTTGAATGGTTAGTTGAGCAAGTACACAGAGTTTACTATAGGAGAAGTGTACCTTTAGGAGTATACTTTACTATAGGAAGAGTGTACCTTACTATAGGAGTATACCTTACTATAGGAGTATACCTTACTATAGGAGTGTACCTTAGTATAGTAGTATACCTTACTATATGATTTCAACTCCATTATGATATATTAATTAATTTATTATACTTAAAGAATCGTATGAGTTAATTTTATGAGACAGGTGAAACAAAAAATATTTTTGAAATACAATTTTTCCTTAATAAAAGGAAGATGGTCTGGGTGTGGTCAAAATAACTGAAATATTAAATAAAATACTTATTATGAGCCAATCTTTAGCCCCACTTTGCAGGGTTTCATCAGGGCTTTCAAAATGAAGGAAAGCGAAAGAATTCTTTCATCAGGGCTTTCATCAGGGCTTTCAAAATGAAGGAAAGCGAAAGAATTCTTTCATCAGGGCATTTTAGCTTTATATTTGTTGTATTCATGCCCTTTACCTATAAGAAGAATTTTAGATATGAAAAAACAAACCCAGAAGAAAAAAATTCTTACATTAAAATATTTGTTATGGAATATGTATTGTGACTTATGATTTATAAAAACCATTGTATTTAATTTTAATTACATTTTTTTTTCTCTTAACGGTCTAAAGTAAGGTTTATAATATCCTTTTACAATATACTTTATCTTGTAAATTATTTATGAAGATAGTCTTTTATAATACAGTATTAGTTTGTTGCGTAATTCAGCAACAGGAGTAACTCTTGAAAACACTTGACGTTATAACAAAAGGTGACCTTCATATTTAATAAGATAAACAAATATTTGCTATCCTACTACATTAGAATTTAAAATGGAACACAACTAACTTCAAATAGCAAGTTATTAATTAGAGGATAAATAAATTAAAATTCCATATGCCTGTATTTCAATCGTTCTTATGAGCTAATAAAATCAACTTTGATTAGTTATTTAATTCAACTTTCAGATCTCAATTTCGAATAAATTTGACTACAATCCTCAAAATTTGATAGTACAATTTGAAAATATATGAAGGCTTTTTGTAATAGATTAGGTATCACTGAAACATTATGTTGTTATAGTTAAGAGGCAACCTGTTTTTGTGGCTGCAGACCACACTTTCAAAAGTGCATTTTTCGAAACATTTTTCTATATTTACAATGTTAAAACTTTCTGTTTAATAGAAGGTTAGTCATCTGTAGTAATCACAGATAAGAAGACATGACAATGATATACATTTATATAGGTCCAGAAATAGACTAATAACTCATCTCTTCTCTACTTTTCAACAAAAAAATAGAAAAATGCATTTTTATTTTTAAATAAGCTTTTAGTTGGATCCCTTTTATTAAATAACTAAATCAGTTGGTTACAGCTCTGTCACTACCTAGACGGGAACGTAACAGTTGTAAATTAATTAGTATGTTAGTGTTATAATCAGTAACGACCATTGAAATAAAGGAATACTGTATTATATATGTCCCAGTTCAAGAGTACATCATCTTGGGAATTGCTTATTTTGAGATATTTTATCAATTTTAATAAAATGTAATTATCAATAAGGATAAGATCTAATCTATCTTATTAATCTATATCTATACCTATACCTATATCTATATCTATACTAACATTTATCTCTATATCTATATCTATATCTATATCTAGACAGTTCAAAACTTTTTTTTTCAAGACCCATTCTAGTTATTTCTGACATACATGGGGAGGGGGAAGGGGTTATATAGAGGTATCCAACCTATTCTAACTATGGTGAGGGCTCAAGATTTCATTTTGTGGAACCACCACAGAAATATAATTCGACCCCCCCTGTAGGATTTGAACCAGCTCTAATGCAGTCATGAGGCAGTTACTTAATTCCCTCAACTACGTTCGTCCCAGACAATTCAAAACTGAATTTTTTTATAACATGTAATTGATTTATAATTCTGTGTTTTA
>NW_027111154.1:249523-260274 GCF_000696795.3 Halyomorpha halys | reverse complement strand
TATATATTTCTTGTTTGAAACCGGTTTAGTTTATCAATTATAATAAAATGTATCCATATAGTATCAACATTCTTTATAGACTTCCTTTCTCCAACTCCATTTCCATTCAACTCGATTTTCAAGGACACCTTAATTTTAATATCACAGCTTCTACAAAAGTCATTAAAAAGGTTGCAGGGTAATCTGCCTTCATCTATTATAATTTTGTCTATTTAACCTATATTTTAGTCTATTATTACACTATTAGTTCAATAACTATTAATTCAATAACTTTAACTGAAGTGAATCTATAAAAAATGTTGGATACTATATAGTACATTTTATTATAATTGATGGAATAATATACATTATTATGATTCTTCTCCAGTTAATAACAAAAAATATATATTTGAAGTTAGTAAAATTTGAAACATTAATTTTTATCGATTTTGTTCCTTTGAAATCTAAAATTTCCTAACGACTTTGACTAGATTTCACAACCTACTGGGGGTCTGGCGACTATTCCCTGAAAATGGCCCATTTCCTAAATATTTTCAAAACTTATCTCTCTCTAAATAGTGTTTATAAACAATCTTGAGTAAAATATCCTCTTTGAATAATGTTATACTACAATTTTAATAGTTTGAAATTGGTTCTCAAATATTATTTTCTTTAGACAATAAATTAATGGACTTTGTCAGTGTGGGGACAGTATTCAAACATTAGCATGTTTAAACAAACTCTTCAGCTTTATACAATAGTATAAATTATTTATTTTTATATTAAATATGAAACTTTCATGTATCTTTTTTTCAGTGACGGTTGATGTTCATAAAAGTGATGATGATGATAAAGAGAGTGATGTGACAGAAGAGGAAACCGTTAGAATAGAAAATACATTAGAAAGAGAACTAACACCCGAACCAACTTTCACCGAACCAATTCAGCCAAACCCAAAAGACATCATAAAATCAGAAGCAAAAGAAATCGAAGACCATGAATATGAAGACATTTACAGTGTCAAAGGCAGGGATTCAGGATCACATTCCAGGTCTGGCTCTCTCAGCTCTGCCTCAAGTCACATTGTAATCAGCGACTCCCCTGGTAAGTAAAATTTTACCTAACTTGATACATTAGAAATGTTTTGGCTCCAAAAGAAATTCTGTATGACAATATCTCACTGTTATTCTGAGCCTTGCTGCTATTTTGAGCAAAGTTGTTTCTATCCTAATATCTCAAAATGATCCCTTCTTGGTGCATTCATGTTCCTATCCTTAAGAACAAAAAAAACCTTCCTATATAATTGACCTTTCCACTTTGTGTTTATCTATCCTCCCATTATAAACAAGATCTCACTCAACCTACTGTTTCGTAAATCCTTTCCCATAAAATTACTTTCTTTTAAGAATTACTTCATTATTACTAATTATTATTACTTCATTTTATTAATTCCATTCTGTAAAATTATTCACTTTATATCATCCTGTTCATATTTTATTTTCTATACTCATTGGTTGTTATCTTGTTCTGTTCTTAGCCCTGATGAAGGCTAGAAATTCTGGCCGAAACATTGGCACAATTAAATAAGTTATATCAACTTATTAGTGTTTCATTTTGACCACACCCCCAACCATCTTCTCCACGTACAAGTCATCCACTTTCAACTATCTCTCATGATTAGTTTCTTCTAAAAATTTTTTATCATTCGAGCTACCTCATTTTGAAATTCCTTTCCTATAAACATACGTAAAGCTTCCTCCATAACATCAATTATATATCAATCTCCTCGAATGTCAATCTTCTGTATACTTGTGAATAATAAATATAATTAAATAGATAAATAAATATTTATCTTTTTTTATCTCAGGTTCTTATTACATTTCTATAATTATTACTTTTTTTTTTATTTTGTTTAACTTTACATAATTTAGCTGAAGAAATGCTGCTCAAATTTTCAACGTTTGTTATTCTTGGGGAACCAAGTGTCCTTAATAAAGGTTGATTTTTCATTCACTCATTCAAAATGTACAATAAAATTTCTGATTCTCAAAATTGCCAGATAGATAATTCCTGAATTGGTTACCATCATGGCAAAAGGCACTAAGCACTCTTATAAACCCACAGCCTTAATTTCAATTTTCCAAACTGAATGATTACTTTTACATTTTAGCAACCACTCAAATATCCTCTGAATAGAATAGCTTGTTATAACAGCTAAAGCTCTTCCATCCTAAATCCTCAAGACAACATTGTAATTGACTCCGCAAATCAAACCTGTGTTTCCATTTTTCATGTTAATTGTACAGAACCCCTCTTTTAGTTTATACTAGGTACAGAACCTTTCATTTTGTTTAACATTATGTACAGAACCCCTCATTTAGTTCAACATTAAAAACATATGAAGAAATCATACCATTCATGTATGGATATCTGAATATACAAACAGAAATTGCTAAAAGTTTATCAGAATCTATGAATATTTAATTGTATTAGTATAACCATTTATGATGACTTTTTATAAACATTTTTTTTTGCAGAATCTGGAGTTTCAAGCCCGTCACCATCAGAACTTGGAAAATCAGAAAGCGAAGAAAATGAAAAATCAAAATTAGAACAGAGACATTCATTGCCACATCAAACACAAAACAGTCGGTAAGTTAGACTTTTTATTTTCTATTTGTAATAAAAGTTAATATTATAATTAAATTATTTAACAAAACTATCATATAGTTCTAGATGTAAATCACTTGACAGAGTGACATAATCAACACAGAAAAAGATATAATATCAAGAGACCAATATATTTAGAGAGGATGAAAATGGCCGAAATAGGTTAAGTGTTTTACCATGATAGAATATTTTGAAATTAATATAGCTCTTCATCAAAAACATTTATTTTTGGCAGATTAAAGAAACTATAACTATCTAATGATGGCACTAAAATTAGATTAATTCAAATTTAGAAAATGTTCTACATCTTGTGTAAGATGACCTGGCTTTACAAATGTTACAAATATATAGACAGAGATATAATAAAAACTAAATCAATGATTTCAGCAAGTCAATGAATAGATATAATGGCTATGACCTGTACATACCTCATAACAGATATAATGGCTATGACCTGTAAATAGGCATATGAAAATACTAAATGAAATAGACACAAAAAATATAAACTATTTCTGCCAAGTAAAAGAAAAAATTGACTAATTTAAAAATTAAAATAATGTGAAATAATTCATGGAATTGTCAGAAGTTGAGAAAAGTAAATAAAGGTTTCATAGCAAGTGATAAGGAATATAATCCTTTACCATAAATATCCAAGATGAACCATAAATCTACCATAAAAGTTTAATTTTATTCAAAAATGGTTTTTATAAAACATTTGCTACTTAAAAAGTTTTTGATAAAAAAAATAATAATACAGAGAAATCGACAGATGAGGGCTGAGGAGCCTCAGAGATACTTAAACAAAAATACAAAGAAATATAAATACTCATTTTAAAAAATAATTATAAGTTATTTTCTCACTTTTATCAGTTGAACAATAAAAAAAAATGAATAAATAACAAAGAGAAAAGAAAATTATGTAAAAATAATTAAGAATGATATAATAGTTTACATACATATTTACAATTATATTTATTTACAATTTTATGGGATCTGAATGGATAAGAAATGATTGAACAGGCGGGATTTAAAGGTAGGGAGGGTATTTGAGCGACAGATGTTGGAAGGGATGCAGTTCCATAAGGATGAGGCTCGGATAATGAACAATCTATCGAATGCAACGGTTTGGTAGGCCCTTGTGTATAAATCTGAAGACCGGGAACTGGGTATTGCGGGAACGAATAGAGGATTTGAATTGAAGGAGCTCAGAGATGTATGAAGGATGGTGGAATTGGATGACTTGGAAGATGAAGGATGCTAGGAAATACTTACGACTGTAGGAAGGATAAAGCCACTTCAACTCTGCATAAAAACGGGAAACAGGGGCATCTCTTGGGATCCCGAAGATGAATCGTTCATAGCAATTTATCAAACATTTTAATTTTGCCTCGAGATCCCCAGAGACACCCCCATATACCGTACAACAATAGTCAAAGTGGGGAAATATTAGAGAAGTGACTAGGAGCCTACGGGTTTCAAATGGAAACAGGTGGCGGAGGTAATTTAGACATTTTAAAGTGGAAAAGGGATGCCAGGAGATATTAGATACAAGGTTTTTCCAGGAAAGCGTTTGATCAAAGGTTATTCCCAGGTTTTTGATGGTGGGGTAAAATTTGATGGGACTATCATGTAGGAACAGAGTTGGAATATTAGGAACAGTTTTAAGGAGGTGATTGGGACCTATTAAGATAGCCTTCGTCTTCTCCCCATTTAGCTTCAACTTGTTACCTCTTGCCCGTTCAAAAATCCCATCCAGATCTTCTTGAAGTTTCTCTGTGGCTGGTAATAGGTCAGAAGGCGAGAAGGACAGGTATATTTGGAAAGAATATACATTAAAGGGTAGATCTGTACACTTTTTATGTAATGTATTCATTTAAAAAATCAAAAGGTTTTTTCATGGAATAATTATTTCCAAATTAATGATTATTCAAAAAATAATCTCAATTAATTAACTAACTATATTTAGTTCTTAAAATAACTAAAGAAATTTCTGAAATAATTTTTAAAATATATTATTATCTGGAGATAAACATTCCAAAGAGTTTACTATCAGAGCAGTAACTGATGCAGCCACAGCTATGGTGGAAACAGTATCAAATTTGCACTAATGATAGTACTACAGAATACTAAATACTGTATGATAGTTTTGATCATGAAAGTGAGTGCTGTCATGATTGTATCATACAATAGTGGCTGTGACAGTTGGTATAGTTGTATCACCATATAAACAAGCATTTAATGTGACAGTACCTTCACTGCCAATGCATGTACTGTCAACTATCAAATCATACCTAGTGCAACAATAATGGTCACAGAGAACAGTAGTATAGATTTTGAATGTTATTTCAAAAATTGCTTTATTTCAATGAATAATTATTTAAGAAATAAATGCAGGTAATTACATTGGGAAATGATGCTTTAATTTATTTAGTACATGGACTATTTAAAAAGTGCCCAGGTTTATTAAAGGAGTGTTTTTAAGAAGAAAAAAAATCTGTGAAAACAAACAGAGCCAAAATTTTTTGTCCTTTTATTTGATTAATTATAAAACCATTCCATACCCATGACTTTTTTACCACAAATTTGATTATACCTTTTCCATATAAATAGGAATATAATGTAGTTTATACAACTAAAATGTTTTAAGAATATGTTACTAATTCTAAAATTCATATTTTTCAAATAAAAAAAATTATTTTCTGGATGAAAACATAAATAATATATCATATAAATGTAATCTAAATACAAAAAAATAGAGTCAATATTAAGAATAATAAACATAACATAACCTTAATGTAATGATAATTATCTTCAACCTTGTTATCTTTAGTCTTTATATTGCCCATTATCTTTGCAAAATGGGTGTTCATTTGAGCCAATTGCAGTTAGCAAGTTTTAAATTTAAATTTCAACTTGTATTATTGAACTACAAAGAATATGATAAAGTTGTTCAGTGATGTAGATAATACAAAAGTTTTTGATTATTTTACACCTTCTACAAAGATTTATTAACATTACTAGTACTAAAAGGATTAAATAATAAAATGGGCTCGTGCCACAGGTACTGAAATATTTTGATAATATACCAATATTAAACATTAAATTTCAAATTTAAAATAATTGTTTACAATTTTTGCAACCCCAGACTAACAAAAGTCAGTGATAATAACAATGTCAGATTATCCATCCACTTCCAAGGGGTAGAGGCCCCATGGCCTATTTGAAAAATTAGTTGAAATGATTTTAAGCTGGCAATCAGGCAAAAAACAGTGTTATATGTTTCTTAAGAGCTAACGTTTTGACCCACATTTCAGGGCTTCATCAGGGCTGCTACAAAACGATTTGATCAGATTGATCTACAATGGTCGTAAAAATGTCAGCTCTTAATAAAAGTAAAACAATGCTTTTTCCTCAATGCCCCAGACCACCTGCTTCCTGATTTAATATATGTTTACCCATTTATCTATAATATAAAGCAGTTTTAATGGTTTTTTTCCCATGATTTTAGGTTAGTTCTTAAAAAACAGACAATTCCATTTAATAAGATAATTAGGACAAACATAATTTTCTTCCTAAAATAAAACTAAATCACACTGACATATACAAACAACTATCATGATGTTATATCCCTCAGTATTACTGATGAGCAGTGTTTCAATATAACTTCAAAATATATTAGAAATTAACTCCACACAGTTTCATTACTTAATTTGCCAGCATGAATTACTTTCTACGAATTCAGAACTAAAAATTGGGATAATCTCAAGCCCTATTCTGGGATTAGCATTGCCTAGGAGCCTTTAAATGGCTTAATCTGGCCCAGAATCGAAAGCAAGTATTGAATAAGTAATCTAACTTTATTGATTACAGTTTAAAATTTTATAACCACTATGACATACACATTATGGTGATACCTAGACACACTATGGTTATACCTAGACAGACTATGGTGATACCTAGATACACTATGGTGATACCTAGACACACTACGGTGAAACCTAGACACACTATGGTGATACCTAGACACACTATGGTGATATTTAATAATATTCATCCAACTGTTATTAGTTAGACCTATGTTGTTTTCAATGAAGAACCCTATAATATTAACTTAAAACAATAAACACTTGAGGTAAAATGAAAAATATATGTTGAGGCTTCTATTTAATTCTTAGCCTGTGTCTATTATTTGTTCAGAATAAGAAAGAAACTATCTTCTTGAGTTCTTTCCCTTTTCCCTTGATGGTGAAATGATGTCTCCATTATAGATAGGTTTGCTGAATTATCATGTTTTTCAATACTGTAGTTAAGTACATATTTTAAAAAAAACAAAAATAAGAATGTTGTATAGTGAAGTGATACTACAACTTGAATGAAATGCCTAGTGTAGGATTTAATTGATAGAACGTTTTTTTTGACATGAGTGTTTCTTTAAACTATAACTTTTTTCCACTTCATAATAAGCTATACCATAGTAAAATATTTATAAAACTTAAATAAAAAATTTTCTGATTTTACAACTGTCATAAAGTAGGTTATATGTAGACTTAGGATTTTATGATGATAAATTCTTTAAAGCAAAACATTCTATCGTAGATTATTATATTTTTCATATGAATTCAGGACATTGAAAAGAGTGGTATCCGTTCCGACCAACATGTGTCCTCCACCTCCACCACCACCACCTCCAGAAGACAGTCCCTCGCTTCCATCGACTCCAGCTAGCTCACCGCACATCTCCTTAGCGCCAGTGCATTCATCTCCACAGAAAGAAGAAGAGCGACCACCACACCAGAATAGTAAGCTATATTTTGTAATATATCTATGCGAATAATAAGCTATATTTGGTAAAATATCTATGCAAATATTTTGTTCCTCAAGTCCAAAACTTTTTATGTGCATTATTTAAACAAACAAACATGATTAGAGGCAAAATTTTAAAAATATTTTGTTAGTATCCTGTATACTAGTTGATAGCCTTGGGTAAATATATTTTTTAATAAGCACAAAAAAATAAATAACAAAATAGGAATGAAATGTGTCTTTAAAATTTAAATTAACGCTACTGAAGGAGGGAAATTTACAATAAAGAATTTCATATGAAATATTTTTATAATAATAATTAAAAAATTTAATTTTTTATATAATCTTTTCACTCCCTTGAGACTGGCTATTATAGTTTAAATAAAATTAATTTTATCCAATTTAAGTCTCAAAACAATCTATATTTCTATTTAAGATTATAAGATAAAAACTTTTTGCAGGCTATTCTAACGGATCAAAAATTTCAGTCAAAATTATCCTGTTTTGTCAATTATTCACATTAACATTAAAACTTTTTATCACAGTCAATTTACCATATTATACTTTAACACAACAAGCTGGTGATTGCAATGCATAATTATTGCCAAACTAATATTTTGGTGTTTTAGAAAAAAAATTAATTTGTAATTTAGCGAAACGGGTGTGCAAAGTTGTTCTATTTAATTATAGAACAAGATATTATGAAGCTCTGATATTAAAAGATTAAAGATTGCTATTAATAAAGGTCAACTAATTAAAACAGCTCAAATAATTTTGATTAAACTCGAACTCAATGTACAACTAAATGGTTTATAATGCCAGATCGCTATATCTATATATACAGCTAAATAGTCTGCAATACCAGATCGCTTTATCAATGTACAACTAAATGGCTTATAATGCCAGATCGCTATATCTATATATACAGCTAAATAGTCTGCAATACCAGATCGCTTTATCAATGTACAACTAAAGGTTTCCAATTCAAGATCACTATATCTATATATACAGCTAAATAGTCAGCAATGCCAGATCGCTTTATCAATGTACAACTAAAGGTTTCCAATTCAAGATCACTATATCAATGCCCAACTAAATAGTTTATAATACTGGATCGGTGTTGTCCTCATTGGGAAATAGTTTCATAGGGCTTAAATGCCGCATTTTCAAAACACCTTGCGCTGAAGTATTCAGTAACTTTAATTTTGTTTATATGAACCAATTAATCATTTGATAATTCTAACAGTTACAAAAAATGTATTAGCTATGAAAGAATTTTATAATTAACTTACGGAAAAAATGGAAAAATAGAGACCGGAAAAGAGAAGACAGCCGACCAGGTCGGACTCTCCCGATCGCAATGACATGTACACGGGATCTCTAGGCTGCTGCATTCTTGGCCGCAACTAAGTTCATATTTGTTATTCACGCCTCGAGAAACCCTTAAATACGAGTTTTCATAGCAACAGAAAAATAAAAATTTACTGTTTGAATTTATGTCTTCGGGGGGTGATAAGTGAAAGTGGTGTGGTGCATATCATATGGTCTAAAACCACTTCTAATTTAGGTCTAATAGAAGGAAAGTTATTCCTTTCGTCTATTTTTGCCATTCAATACCCAATTTTGAAAGCAATGAGACAGCCTATTTCACCTCTTCCATGTTGTTCATATATAAGGTATACCTTAACAATGTGACATAGCCTATTTGATCTCCTCCATGTTCTTCATATAAGGTATACCTTAACAATGTGACATAGCCTATTTGATCTACTCCATGTTCTTCATATAAGGTATACCTTAACCTGCCTAATGAGGATTTAATTACTTACTAATATTTGAGAGGCTTAAGGATTTATGATGGAATATTCCATTAATTAACTTTCAAGCATTAATAAAGATAAGGCAAGATTTGAAATTGTTCTTCAAAATTAATAATATATAGAATAACACTGCATTTTTATAGCGTAATTAAATGAATACTTGATATGATGCTAAGAGAAGAGAGGTAATTAGTGCTGTCGGACTTTGGGCAAGTGTGCCGCCTGTGAGCATGCCATCTAGATCCGGCCAACTTTTACTTGCTAATCAGCTGCACATATCTCGTTAGACCACTTTCTTTTCGATGTCGTCCTTATCTTTGTTCAAGGACGGGACCAAGCACCGATATAATACCACTGACAGTCCATTTAATATCAGTCAGACTGAAGCTTAATTGTATTAGATATAACGAACAGTAGACATCTCATGCAGTGTGTCCTGCGATCCTTAATAAGTAGGATCTTGGTTTGGTGTTGGCCTGCAAGAATAAAGATACGGAGGAAGCAATCTCAACCTCCCCTCTACTTCAAATTTTAATATTTTGAAATTTTCTAGGTAATCAACGAGAATTATCCCCACGCGATCAATCTGAACGTCAGTTTTTCTAGTAATCAATGAGCATTATCCCCACGCGATCAATTTGAACGTCAGTTTTTTTGGTTTTGCTGACTGATCCTGTGAAGGTGCTTTTACGTTGGGAATTCGGAGGTGACATCGGACATAACAGTAGTGGGGCAAGGATTCGGAACTTACAGGAAGGAGTATTTTTAACAAGGTTTAACCCAATATGTAAGCTAAAACAGTTTTACGTAGATAAATTAATATCACTAATTTGCATTGTTAGTGATACTTCCTGTGTATCTTGGTACAGATTGTTAGTCACACATCTTGTGTATCTTGGTACATATTGTTAATTATACATCTTGTGTATTTTGGTACATTTTGTTTGTGACACAATTTGTGTATCTTATTACATATTGTTATTGATACAGCTTGTGCATCTTGGTAAATATTATTAGAGACATAACTTACAAAAAAAATGTTTTTATTTTTATTTTATATTCCATAGATTGTACCGTAGATTCGGTTTACTACAGCCCTCAAACTTGGGACAGCCTCTATGGAAACTGAGTAGCGAAAGAAATACTAGCCTGGAGTATTTACTATCTTTAGTATATTTACAATTCCGAATGACACTTCCGTTTTGTCGGATGAGCCATTACCAAAACAAAGCACCTATATTATAATGAACAGCGTCATCACAAAAAAAATGCTTTATCATAATGGTTTTGTTCACATATACCATAATAAACAAAGCAGCGATATCTTAATTAACAAACACAATCGAAGCAGCTATGCCATAATGAACAAACGCAATCAAACGAGCAATAACATAATGAACAAACGCAATCAAAGCAGCTTTGTCATAATGAACAAACACAATCAAACTAGCTATGCTATAACGAACAAACACAATCAAA
>NW_027111154.1:246842-247697 GCF_000696795.3 Halyomorpha halys | reverse complement strand
TATAGGCCCATCAAAAGACAAATCCTGTTGATATTGAACCAATATTGAAGAGGTTGATTCCTTCAATAAAACCTGCCGGAGCTCGTTAGACAGAAGTGCTCATTAGCTCCTCCAAAGAGATGTGTTATTATTATTATGATCCTAATTGACCTGGGCAATACGATAGTGCGCTGCTTGTAGGGGCTAATCAGAGCGGGGCAGATGGGTTGCGGGGGAGGGAGGATGGGCCTGCTTGATCATTTGGTCATTAGTAAGTCATTTAGCAGCCACAGCCGACATGATCGTGGGGATTCTACTGTTAGCAGGTAGTCTCACAGGTTTTTTGTTACACTTTTTTTTGTTAATATATTCGCTTCATATTAACTACAAAATTATGTTATGCTACTGGAAACATAATGTTACGGTATAATACATATATCCATAACCTACATAGACTATATTACATTACGAAGCATAATGTTACGGTATAATACATATAACCATAACCTATCCAAATATACTATATTACATTACGATATAAGCTTCATTGCAATTAATAAATCAATAATTGTAATAGAGATTTAATTAATAAATTCCATTGATTTGATGTTATAATTCTGTTTCTGAATGTGAGCCTTCAGTATATTAATATCAGATTTAATATATCTAATATTAATATACATATGGTACTTTTGAATATTAGATCCTTACTCTATTTTTCAAATATTGCAAACAAAAACAGACATAACCAAATTCATGTGGATACTTAACTGAACGTGGCACAGATACACGGTTCTGTCTGAAATTGAATCCAAAGCAGTAATATTTTCTATCTAAAATATCAATATTAGCAAATAACTAACTGAATCAATTATA
>NW_027111154.1:245409-246077 GCF_000696795.3 Halyomorpha halys | reverse complement strand
AATCAATTATACATCAATATTAGCAAATAACTAACTGAATCAATTATATATCAATCCAACATGAGGCCTGGGCCCTCCGTGACGGGTTCAGAATGGAGGAGTACCTGTGTACCAGACCAGTTCCAAACAGCTAATCGAAAATTTGGTTAGGTAGTTAGTCTAATATAGTTTAATCTGTATAATTTTCATGTAACATTCACTTTTTTAATCAAGAACATAACAATAAAGACGCCTGTCGTATTTATCAAGAACATAATAAAGGCGCCTGACGTATTTATCAAGAACATAATAAAGGCGCCTGTCGTATTTATCAAATACATAATAAAGGCGCCTGTCGTATTTATCAAGAACATAATAAAGGCGCTTGTCAATTTACCAAGAACATAATTTTTTTTTTCGTTACCTCCTTTATTATTAAATTTATACAATGCCTACATACAAATGCATAATACAAATGACAAATGTATACTGCCTTGGATTGCCTTGTGGCATTGTAAGGTTCGTTGCAGGATCCAATCAAGGTAGTCAAAATCATGCAGCTAACGCCAGTGGATTATTGGAACGGGGAGGAACGTTCTGCTGGTATCAAGAACATAATAATAAAGGCGACTGTTGTATTTATCAAGAACATAATAATAAAGGTGCCTGTTGTATTTATCAAGAACATA
>NW_027111154.1:243487-244584 GCF_000696795.3 Halyomorpha halys | reverse complement strand
CTGTTGTATTTATCAAGAACATAATAATAAAGGTGCCTGTTGTATTTATCAAGAACATAGTAATAAAGGCACCTGTTGTATTTGTCAAGGACATAATAATAACGGCGCCAGTTGTATTTATCAAAACATAATAATAAAGGCGCCTGTTGTATTTGTTAAGAACATAATAATAACGGCGCCTGTTGTATTTACGTGTAATAAAAAAACGTTAAAAAAAAAAACAAATGATTTTTTCACCTGTCATGCGAGAGGGGGGAAGCGTGCTCAATGAGCACATTATAATAGAACGATATCATTGTTAGGGTTCCATCAAGTTTTAATATAACTTATCGATACTTTAATGCACAATTGATTCACGTTCATTTTTAAAATTTTGGAGAGCTCCTAAAGATTGTTTGTCATACATGTTTTACTATCACTTTACTATTTTTATGTGGATATTACTAAGTTCGTAAAGGTTTCTTTAATCAATGCAGTAGTCATGTAAGAAATTATATTTTATCAAAATATGAAATGTAAACAAAATGTTCTTGTAACTATTGTCAATTGAGATATAGTTATATTCAACTATTCTTTACTATTTCCGGAGCAACCGTGAAGAAGTTGATAAGTGGAGTTAATTAAGAAACAAGTTATCAACTTGTTCATGGTAGTTACTGGTTTGACAAGGGTTCTCGATCTTTTAGTAAGATAAGATGATAGAGTACTGCACATAGTACTCGCTCCTCGCTCAAATAGATTCAAAACGATCAAAGTTTATAAAAAGACAAATATTTAAAACACAAAACTTAAAATACATTTCTGCTAACAAAATAAATTTCTAACAATTTAAACCTATTTTCAAAAATCTTCACATATTAGCTTCAACTGAAATTCAAACTCCATAATGTGGAAAATATATTCGTAAACTAACCCTTAATGCCACTGATATAATGGCTCCAATTAAACTTGAAGTCCAACCTCAGTAAAGCAACTAATATAATATCAACCTCTAGGAAGAGGTGAAATCAACCTCTGGCAGTCTCTGAGTTGTGGGATACATTCTAAATGTGCACAATGAGGGAGTCAAGCAGGAATACGGTTGGTGTCCTCGAGTA
>NW_027111154.1:236859-238691 GCF_000696795.3 Halyomorpha halys | reverse complement strand
TACTATTTTGATACCATTATCGACCGCCACCTGAACTATCCTCCTACAATAAATAGTTTTTTGTTACTATTTTGATACCTTTATTGACCGCCACCCGGACTACCCTCCTAAAATAAATCCATTTCAACACCTCACTATTCGCTTTCGAACCACGCAGTTATGCTCTCACTGTATTAAAATTCGACTGTATAGCAGAAGTCGACACCAGCTTTCGAGCCCCCTATAGCTAGCTTCCAGTTGAAATATATCGATACATCGCCCAGAGAAACCAGAATCGGCTTATACAGAACTATTCGATTTATCGTATGCGTTAATTGATGTTTCCAGTCCCTGACTTCGAGTCCCGTTCGTGAAAGTTCATTACTCGGCCAACGCTTGTCGTTAATAGCCAGCGTAGCAAGCAGGTTCATGGTCATTTTGCATCATAGCCGGTTACATTTTCTCCAACCTCTGTTGTATAAACTTTCTAGGATTAGTAGTATTGATATACTATTACTATTTACGACACACCCCCATATACAACGTCCCCATATCACATCTACAACATATCTTCATTCTTGTTCCTCAAAGCTTTTAGCTTTAGTTTTTCAAATTCTTTTTTACTGTAATATAAGCATTGATCGTTATTACTTCAATCCAAAGTTGGATTTTTGAATTTTGATAAAAATTTGGAAATGAAGAAAGGAATACAAAAAAAACTTAGATTATAAATAGTAAATAATTTATTTAGTTTTATGTGCGCTTATCGCTACTTTGGTCTTCAATGACTTCTTTAGAGGAAGAGCTATGCGTAGTCAGGTTGTGAGTAAAACAGGAAAATAAAGAAAAGTTAATTCGCTCACAGCGTCACCTCTCTCTTCTTAACCAGAACAACGCAACGACGAAGGCCGACCAAGTTTTGATATCATTAAAAAAACATTTACTCTATGTTTAAACATATGAGTGTATGCCCAACTCTCAATTCCTTGATATTATCACCGGTAAACCTTATTGTATCAATTATACAACATTATATATATACTACGATAGTTCACTTTCAAGACTTCTAGTTCTAGCAGTTAGTCACTTCGCATGCACTATTTTAATACTAGTACAAAATGCTATCCAGCAAATCCTGATAGAATGACAGTGCTGTCACTTCAGTAATTAACATCGCTTCCACGATGGTAGTCGCTGTCACTATCACCTGGGCTTAATATTGTTTTCTTTGGAAGGGACAGTTATATCAGCTAAAGTTAGACAAATAATAACAGACTTCGCTCCAGTTCCAACACCTGGCCACAATGCTTTCCCTATAAAGACAGTAAGATAAGTAATTGTCCGGGACGGCCCACATCTTTTTTTTGTCTAATGTCGTTAAGTGAGGCGGGACCGATATGTGGTGGATGATCCCTCTCTAAGATTGATGGTGGGAGGCGTGAAGGTCTCAGTCCGTCCGTGACCATCCTCTCGAGTGGAGCGAACCCCGTGGGGTTCTGGAGCTACCACGCGGAGTACGGAGTCGGTATGCGGCTCTACGGAATAACGCAGGCCAATCGGCCCTCTGGTGAGTACGGGTGACATGTCTTCGTTACTAACTATTTCTAATAAGATATGAGGAAGATGGAAGGGTTGCGGTCAAAAAAGAACAAAAATAGTTAACAACTATTTATTTTCCGACCTATCGCCCGTAGCTATTTTATCAACTTGCTAAGATAGCTATTGATATCAACTTGAACAGTCCCGATGAAACTCTATAAAGTGGGGCGAAACATAGGAAAATAAATAATTGTTAACTATTTTTGTTCTTTTATGACAGCAACCTTGACCATCAATTATACGGTCCATCATTT
>NW_027111154.1:234534-236771 GCF_000696795.3 Halyomorpha halys | reverse complement strand
TAACATATCTTATCTAATCAACTGCAAACTGGTAACATACCTTATCTAATCATCTGCAAACTGGTAACATATCTTATCTAATCATCTGCAAACTGGTAATATATCTTATCTAATCAACTGCAAACTGGTAACATATCTTATCTAATCAACTGCAAACTGGTAACATATCTTATCTAATCAACTGCAAACTGGTAACATATCTTATCTAATCAACTCAATAAATAGGAATTGCAAAATAACAAGTATTTTAGAAAGTTGAAAATCTGTTTTAACAAGGATAGTGCTGATAAAAAAAAAATCATTAAATTTTCAGGATTTAACAAAAAAAAACAACTAAACTTTGCGTTATTTTACCATTTTGAAGAAAACTTTGTTTAGGTTACTAATCCCCTGGTCTGGTTAGATATTGATATGGTGATATAGATATCACCTGTTCTGGTTAGATATTGATATGGAGATATGAAAATCACCTGTTCTGGTTAGATATTGATATGGAGATATCATCGGGAGCATCTGCCCTACTTCTTAACCTTAATATTATCCTTTGAGGGATCTTATTCGATTGCTATTGTATTTGTTGCACTTGATGAAGCGGTCCTCCGGAGCATTTGTCTTTCTTCTTAACCTTAATATTATCCTTTGAGGGATCTTACACGATTGCTATTGTATTTGTTGCACTTGATGATGCGGTCCTCTGGAGCATCTGTCCTTCTTCTTAACCTTAATATTATCCTTTGAGGGATCTTATACGATTGCTATTGTTTAGTTGCACTTGATGATAACGTCCTCCGGAGCATTTGTCCTTCTTAATCTTAATATTATCCTTGGAGGGATCTTACACGATTGCTATTGTATTTGTTGCACTTGATGAAGCGGTCCTCTGGAGCATCTGTCCTTCTTCTTAACCTTAATAATATCCTTGGAGGGATCTTATACGATTGCTATTGTTTAGTTGAACTTGATAATGCGGTCCTCCGGAGCATCTGCCCTTCTTAACCTTAATTGATTACTTATTGATTGATTGACCATATTGATTCTCACCCTTGTGAATATTGATGTTTTTCCTAATTAGCATATAACATATAATACATATTACTATATTATATATTATATTTAGTGTGTATATTGGCATTTATGGGGTTGGTACAATAAGTTTCTCATAATGTTATGTTGGAAATAAATCTTAAATATCAGAACATTTATTTCCCAACTATATTAAAACTTTTTAATTCTCCTAGATATATCCTATAAAATTGTTTGGATATTTAAAATTCAGTCCCCTTCGTTCCAACAAATCGTTAGAGCAACTAACAAACGTTTTCCTAACTATATTAAATAATAGGGGACGGGGTGGCACACAGGTAAGGTCCATTCGAATTCGAATTCGGCTGTGGCCGTTCTTAATTGTCCTGTCCAGGCCGAACATTAGCCTGTTATTCTAGACGTGAGTCGTCCCTGTGGACTCTGGAGTCCTCCTGGGGTTCACTCAGCCTCATAAGGTGGGTACCCTTAAAACGTAAAAATCTGGCAGTCGAGCGTGATTTTGAATAAATCACCTACTTGTATAACCATTGTTCTAAACACATACGGTACACAGTACTGGCCCTTCAAAGGTTCTACCAGTTTACATTAATAAATTTTGATTCTCTCAACTCGCTTCACTTTGCTATCATCGGTATTTTAAGGCTGATTTCATTTTTGTGAAAAGAATCTTTACGAAATTTGTTTGAGAAGAGAATAATGTTTACGCTAAGCTATGATAAGTGACTCCTGTTTAAACGTAAATCATTGAATACATTTTAACATAGCAAAAGTTTTAATTTTGTCAGTTAGAGTGTCATACGACAGAAGGCCTTGTATATCCGAAACAGTGGGCATACAGAAGGCCTTGTATATCCGGAAAAGTTTAGCGTACAGTTGTGTTAGGTAAAAGTTGTAATGGTAATAAGATGTAAAACCGTGGATCCTTTTTACATACTTTAAGGTCTTTATAATCTCATTAAATGTTACATCTCATGTAATGACATTGTCATTATTATAATAGTTACTGTAATTACAATAAATTATGGCTTCACATTGTAGACCCCTGTCCATGCCCATTTGGTGCTCCCTACTCCCTCCTCACTATTGTACTACTACATGCCATTTGGTGCCCTCTGCTCCCTCCTCATTATCGTACTACTACATGCCCATTTGGTGCCCCCTGCTCCCACCTCACTATTGTACTACTACATGCC
>NW_027111154.1:230679-233868 GCF_000696795.3 Halyomorpha halys | reverse complement strand
TATTGTACTACTACATGCCCATTTGGTGCCCCTACTCCCTCCTCACTAATGTACTACTACATGCCCATTTGGTGCCCCCTACTCCCTCCTCACTATTGTACTACTACATGCCCATTTGGTGCCCCCTGCTCCCTCCTCAGTGAGTAATAACTGAAATTAAGTTCTATGTCCTAATCTTAATATATTTCAAGTTAAAATCTTCTTCAAAAGGCCAACATCAGATCTACAATAAAATAAAATCGACTAGTGTACACTGAAACAACTTTTTCTAGAAACGAATGTAATGGACATTGGCCCTTCTTTCACCAAGCTACAGAATTCCTTTTCCAAGTAATGTTAGGTATTATATTTTTGGGTCGGTCAGGTCCAATATGTTTTGAAGTGTAAATAGTCTCTTCTACATCTAGGTATCTCAGCTTTTTAGGTTAGAGTAGCTGACCTACCCCCTTCATCCCCACTATTAATAGACCCATACTCCCTTCATCCACACTATAGATAGACACATACTCCCTTCATCCACACAATAGATAGACACATACTCCCTTTATCCCCACTATATATAGAAACATATCCCCTTCATCCCCACTATTGATAGACCCATACTCCCTTCATCCACACTATAGATAGACACATACTCCGTTTATCCCCACTATAGATAGAAACATACTCCCTTCATCCGCACTATAGATAGACACATACTCCCTTCATCCACACTATAGATAGACACCTACTCCCTTCATCTTCACTATAGATAGGCCCATACTCCCTTCATCCACACTATATATAGACACATACTCCCTTCATCCACACTATAGATAGACACATACTCCCTTTATCCCCACTATAGATAGAAACATACTCCCTTCATCCGCACTATAGATAGACACATACTCCCTTCATCCGCACTATAGATAGACCCATACTCCCTTCATCCACACTATAGATAGACACATACTCCCTTCATCCCCACTATAGATAGACACATACTCCCTTCATCCGCACTATTGATAGACCCATACTCCCTTAATCCACACTATAGATAGACACCTACTCCCTTCATCTCCACTATAGATAGACACATACTCCCTTCATCCCCACTATAGATAGACACATACTCCCTTCATTCACACTAAAGATTCAAAAAACCAAACAAACATAGCCTCTTCAAATATTAATTAATTAAAATAAAAATAGACGCATTATGTCGCTTTCCCTAGTTTAATTGAATATTGGAATTAACTCAAAACTTTAATTACTCCTATATTTAAAAAAATGGTTTCATAGTAAAATTATTAAGTATTGTCAATTCCTTAGTAACGACAGGTTTGTTAACTTCCATTTATTCTCAAGTTTAATTAAACTCCAGATTATATCAGGCTAAACCGGCCGGCTCCATCTGATCACTTGGGGAAATGTACAGTGAACCTCTATATAAGGGACACCCACCGAGGGTGTCTACCATCTACACAGGGGATGTTCGCTGTGTGTTCGGGAGTATGTAATAAGGACATAAAATTAAAATAGTGGATTCATGTATATATCTTCACAAAAGCCGTAATACCTCGAAAGTGAGAAAAAAAAATTATACTATTTATAAAAAAATAAAAAGAAGGCATCATTCTGACTTCTCGTATCATTCATCATTCTAGTGCCTTCTCGTATCATTCATCATTTTAGTGACTTATTGTTTCCTTCATCATTTTGTAGAAGACGCATTCATTTTTGACTGTCATAACTCTTTCGAAATGTCCCTGAAGATTTTTCCCGATGTTAAGAAGACTCAGTGCTCAAGTAACGGCACACATTTTGTTATCAGCACAAACTTTTCACCTTCAATAAAAATTACAAACTAATCAGGTTTTAACCTTTTAATCCCATGAGAACATTTTTTGTATAAGTTTTTCATTCATATTTAATAACCTTTGTCAGTTATAGGAGAGTGAAAAGTGCTGATGGGGAATCAAATCGATGTTCGCGTACGAAGTGGAGAGGTTCCGTAATAGAGGGGTTTAAATGGGGGTCCCCTAAGAGAACTTTCACTGGACTGAGGTTAGCCGAACCATCGTTAATATATAGCTTTCTTTTCATGTTCCTAGAATTATTATTTAAAAATTGAACCAAATTACTCAGCTATGAAAAATATATTCTAGAAGAGGGCTCCACGGAAGGCAACACGATATAGCCGCTACGCTACGTGAATTTGCGGGTCGTTAAGTGTAAACAGTACCTCCCCTTACTAATGAATCTATTTTATAATTACTAAATGGCCCCATTACATCCTCAACTATTTTTATGAAGGTAATTTTTAAAAATAGTTCAAACTGTTTATTAGCTCTTTATCATTAGTAGAGACTATTTCGTTTTCTTTATTACTACTTGGAACGTATCCTTATTAATTCATTACGGTATAATGCAATTTTAAAAGGTAAAATAATTGTGAAAGTTTTCAACCAAGTTTGTTCGGTGAAAACCAGTTATAGCTTGTCAGCAGTGATACCACGTATGGACGCAAATACAATTTATGTTGTTTAATATCTTCGTAAGGGAAGTATTTTAATTAATTAAATTAAAATTAATAATTAATTAAAGTTAATTAACTTTCTGACGTGCGTAATTCAACACTGAGTTTCAAAAACACTTTTTTTTTAAGAAACTAGGCACTCGAGATAAATAAATAAAAGAAACATTTTTTGCTCATAACTTAAAAAGTGTAGATAATAAATATGCTTCTTTAAAATGTAATTAAATGTTCTACAAATTAAAAACCAACTTGGTTATACTAAATGGTACCGGTATCGATAAAGATATCATATATCGGTAAATATACAATGAACTGAACTTTGGGTCCAGGTTTTTAGTTTTATTTATACTTTTTTCAATCATTTTTCCCAAGTTGCTGGTTCACTGCTTATTAGTTATTTGCACTAATTTAAAAAATATCCAACTTCCGCAACATTCTACATGAATAGCCAACCAAATTGTCTAATATAAATATATCTAGGGTGTCCCAGTACACATGTTCCCTCCCATTCACTTCTACAATTTTCGAATGACAATAACAGTGTCTAGTGGGGGTTATTATATAAGTGTTTGAAAGGGTATATAATATATGTATATATAATATATACAACCACTAATCAGTTTTCAGACTATATTTATAGGAAGGGTAGTAAAAGCAATATAAATAAA
>NW_027111154.1:229287-230519 GCF_000696795.3 Halyomorpha halys | reverse complement strand
ATTTATATGTATTATTTATTTATTTATATTGCTTTTACTACCCTTCCTATAAATATAGTCCGAAAAACAAAATTTTTGGTGGAAAAGTTTTGTCCATTACAAAATATCTTACACCAAGTAAAACACTTATTTAGTCCAATTCGTGATTCCAATTGATAACTCACATTGTATTATCACTAACATACAGATCTACGGCTTCTTCAAATTTTCAGTAAGCTTAAAGGGCATCGAAATTTGACAACCAAAATTCTAGTAACGACATTATTGGTTCTATAATCCACTTTGTTAACTCCTTCCTAGCATTCCTACCCAAAATATACAAACGGCAGGCATAACTGGAACCCTCACACCTTTGTAAACTGATAAACTAGAATCGCATTTTCTCTACCATACTTTCTTCAGCACATTCAATTTCCCCCTTAATGACACACCTGGAATGGTCACTGATGTACGGCATGCCCTGAGGACACGCCTGGCTGAAAGAGAAGAAACCTTGTCCTCTCTTCCGTCAGAGTGCTGCTCCATCTGGGATCACTCAGCCGCCTTATACCGGCATTTATGATTGATATAGTGGAGTCGAAAATTAAAATATCTTATATCTCTTACAGTAGTAGTAATTTATACAACCCGATAGGATTACTGCAAATCCCAATCGATAGAGGTAAAGGAGAAGGAAAGATAAGATCGTTATAAAATTACGGGATTATTTAACAAGCTATAAACGGATTATACTTTGTTTAAAGATGCTGGTAGAGATTTGTAAATGAGTCCATTGACCTTCTATAACCCTACCTCATGATTCTAATGTCATATTTGGTCCGAAAATAAAATACTGTTGCACTGTTTAGAAGGTTATCGGCTGAGGGCTGAGGGGAATTCGAAAGTTATCATTTTTTTCCATCTCTACCATTTTTATTAAGGTTTCATGAACCACCATATCCATTGCAATTGACTGATTTGGTTTTCTATTTTTTGTTTACTAGGGTTTCATTTTCTAATGCCTGTGTTGTAAATCGGCCACACTGTGCACGATAGCTGAAAAATCTGGCCCTCTCTTCACATTATTTCGTGGTTTTGAAGAATTACACCACTTTATAGTCGTATTCGACCAAAAAAAGGGGAAAATACTAAGTGATAATAACCTAAGTACTTCGTTTTCATTTTATTCCTTTTTTTTAATTTTAAATAATACTAAAATAAAATAAATAAATCTATTCATAAATTTTGAGAAC
>NW_027111154.1:224446-228597 GCF_000696795.3 Halyomorpha halys | reverse complement strand
TATACATATTATAATTACTCTAAACGGTCACCAGCTATACATATTGTAATTACTCTAAACGGTCACCAGCTATACATATTATAATTACTCTAAACCGTCAGCAGCTATACATATTATAATTACTCTAAAAATAAGTTTGTGACTCGAGGCCAGCGCGTCTGGTATCCAGTGTTCATTGGAGAATGATTTTAATGGTTATGTTCAGCTGATATACATTAAAATGGTTACACGCCACGTTAAAATTATCGTAAAACAACGCCTTGCTCACTAAGCTACCCATCTCCCTTTTTAAGAATTAAGAAATTTTAAAATTATTGGCAAAGACTGTTATCATACAACGATATTCAAGAATCACAGGTTTGCCTTTATGCGAGTATGATTTGTCAACTTGTTTCTTCGAGTGGAGAAATAGAAGGGCAAAAATTTGACGTACATCTACTTCGAGTCCTGTACTGCTCCTCTCACTAGGGCAGGGTCATGGTCGGTGTGGAGTTTTGCTGGGCAGAAAAGTTCGAAAATAATCATCAAAAGCACCATTTGCTAGATTTAATTTAGTTCTCAATCTAAGAGAGAGACCGAGAAGAAAGAAATTTATTCAATCATGCTGCCCAAATACATCGGGTTGCTACATTACACAGCATACTGATCAATCCGTGATCGGACATATATAAATTTATAAATTACATTTTTTTGATATGATACAATATTTTCAATCTAAGATATAACTACAGGCGAACTCAACTGTAGCAGGCGGTAGTGTGATAGGGGGATAGCAGAGTTAGGAAGCCTTCGCAACCCTACTAGAAGTTGATTCTTCGTCTTTCTAATATGAAGAAATTTAAGGGTCACTATGCATCGTAAATGTTATGTCCCTTTTTGTACCAGCAATTACTCCAGTTCTTCTAAGAATATTACAACAATGGCTGAAATTGATTCCCAGAAATAACTGGTCGCCGTCTTCAAATTCGGTTGTTTGTATCAAACATTTCACAACTAACGATATAAAACTATTGTGTTCAAATCGTAATTCAATTACGACTATTCGTCCTTGATGATCTTGTAATTAATATCAGCTAATGTTTTGTTTTATGACAATAATAATAAAGGCTTAGCGAACTCGAAGGTTCAATACCGATATCACCAATCGTTGTCTACATACATCTGTCCAGTGACGTCCTTTCAAACCCAGGTATACAAAATCAGACTTAGCGCAATCTTCCCATCTACATTTCGGTCTATCCCTTGGACGTTTACCCACATGTTTAGAGTTTATTAACGATTTAGAGATTGGTTTATAACTAAATTACACAACCTTAGATACCCATCTTATATGCTGCAATTCTATAACCTGAATTATATTTACCAGGTGGAGATCCCTAGTACGACAGAAGACTGGCCCCGTGCAAAACCAATATAGCTTTATTACACATTTATTTTTTATACACCTTAAACCATAACCATCAGCTTTAACTTCATGACAAAAAGAGAATATAAAGAAAGTATTATGTAAATGTGAATAACCACAACTTAAAATAAATTCTTAAGATATTATGGAATAACAAATTATTAAGATATGGAATAACAAACTATTAATATATATTGGAATAACAAATTATTAAGATATTATGGAATAACCAATTATTAAGATATTATTGAGTAACAAATTATTAAGATATTATTGAGTAACAAATTATTAAGATATTATGGAATAACAAATTATCGAGTGAGATTCAACCAAACATAATTTAAAATTAATCTTGATTCCTTTTTACAAGACTGTAAATCATTAACAAATAATGTTCTAATCTATTCTAAAGTACTTACTGAAGGGAAGTAACCAGGACTCTATGAGTTCTGCGAGATGTAATTGGCAAACTATCTTTGAATATGCCACAATACGTTTTGATCTATTAATTGTCTTATTTAATTGTCAAACTATGTTTGAAGATGCCATAATAACTTTTGGTCTATTTATTGCCTAATTGTTCCAATAAGAATCGCTTTAGACATAGTCAACAATTCCACTTGACAAATAGCTCTATCATTAGCACTCTAAAAATGGAAAAACAGACCTCTCTTGAAACATTCTTGTAATATCTAATTCAAAACAGAAATTGTATTCTTTATCAAGAAATACAAATTAGGTGTAGTTGGCGCATGACCCAACTTTCACTCAGAAGCAACCCCTGCCATTCCTTCACTTACGTTACCATCTTTTGTTTTTTCAGGCTGCTGGGCTCGTATTAAAATTACCGCTATTTTTGTGATTTAAAAAAAAAATATATATATATAACGATCAGCGAAGGCAAAAATTATGTTACTATATAAACTATGTTATCTGTTACTATAAAAATTTGTATTTTAGGGTTCCTCGAGAAGGATCTAACGGAGATAGATTTAGTTCCTCCCAAGGAGACAACACTTTAACGAAAGATATGGAAGCCGTAATGCAATCGGGAAAGATCAGCCAGTCTCGGTTTTTCTATTTTTCGTTAAATTCTTTAATATTTTGTATTTATTGATTGTTGCATTACTATTTGTTTACAATTAAAAGTACTTCAGGGGAAGAGGTTTAAAAAAATGTGCATTTAGAACGAGAGAGGTTATTTCAATGCCCGTTCAAATACCGAGTTTGATCTGAATGGTCAGGGCCGTTTTTGAGAAAATCAATAAAATATGAAAAAACCAATTCAACAAAGTGGCAATTGCGACCTGTCAATTCTATCGAATAAGTTGCTGTCACCTCCCAGGCTATATACCCACCTTAAAGTCGCTGTCACCTCCCGGACTATATACCCACCTTAAAGTCGCTATCACTTCCCGGACTATAAACCCACCCTAAAGTCGCTGTCACTTCCCGGACTATAAACCCACCTTAAAGTTGCTGTCACTTCCCAGAGATAAATCCTTCTTAAATGTTTAATTTGTGTTTGGCCTACCACACTCAGACTATTTAGCGAAACTTGTTTTTTTGTACTCAGAAGACCTCAAAACGTGAATTTTCTTCGATAACTGGAATTGGAAATTTTTCAAGATCGCAATACGTACCCTCACTGTATATTCCATAAATTGGTAAGTGAAAGTAAAAACGAAGTACAACGATGACCGAATACTTTTACTACTTAAATAAACTCGCCCGTTTTTGAAACTATTACGGTTTAAGTTTAAAATCCCACTCAGCCTTAGGTTTTCCAGTCGCTGAAATACGGAAATATCTATATTGATATATTGCAACGGTATATCTAAATGATATTGATATATTGCAACGATATATCTAAATGATATTGATATATTGCAATGGTATATCTAAATGATATTGATATATTGCAATGGTACATCTAAATGATATTTATAATATGATGTTTTCAACACACAAGTGCACCTTTCTGCCAAATGAAAGCACTTACTATTTTTTGTTTTCAAATAAATATTACTTAGTAAACAACATATGTCCTGGTATAATTAATTACATATTAAAAATATCCGCAATATCAAAATTATTTACCAAAAATTATATCGTCTAAATGGCGAACGAAAAAAAAGATAATTTAGTGTAGTTAGGATTTAGCATTGATTTATTGTATAAGGGATTCCACAAGGCTTCAACCTAACAAGCCCTCATCAGATACCAAATGTACAAGGGCTCATCACGTTCAAAATGTACAAGGGGTCAGTATTATTCTAAAGCAATACCTAACATGAAAATAAAAATAAGGTTATAGCTTAAAATGTTTTAGTGATATTAGACAATCTCAAAATTACATATCATTTCATTTTAATGCATGAATCTATCTTCGAATTGTCATGCTTTCGGTAAATAAATAGTATTTACAATTATCTTAATTATTAATATTAATTACAATGTAATACTTAATAATATAATTGGATTTATTTGAAGTTATTAATAATAAATGAATACATTTTTCTCATCATAACCCTCGATATGGATTAATCTATGAATTGCAATTTGAAAAGAAATTTACAAAATCATCAAACAAAGATTTCAGCCTAAGGCACCAAATATCCAAATATAATTCCATCTTAACTTGATACCCCTCCCCCCTCTCCTAATAAATAAAGAATCAGAATATTATTTCTCCTTGGAATTACTTGGAGAGGACGCAGGGGCTGGACAGGAGGGTGGCTTACTG
>NW_027111154.1:222973-223827 GCF_000696795.3 Halyomorpha halys | reverse complement strand
GTGGCTTACTGGACAGGAGAGTGGTTTACTGACAGGAGGGTGGCTTACTGGACAGGAGAGTGGCTTACTGGACAGGAGAGTGGCTTACTGGACAGGAGAGTGGCTTACTGGACAGGAGAGTGGCTTACTGGACAGGAGAGTGGCTTACTGAACAGGAGAGTGGCTTACTGGACAGGAGAGTGGCTTACTGAACAGGAGAGTGGCTTACTGGACAGGAGGGTAGCTTACTGGACAGGAGAGTGGTTTACTGACAGGAGGGTGGCTTACTGGACAAGTGCCTCTTTTCTGTATGCAACATCCCCCATCCTGTTCAATCCGCGCAGCTTTCTCAGTCATTCCAAGGAAAAACTAACATTCTGTTTTGTACACCATTTTTATATAAACGATTTTGCATAATGTGCACCTTGTTAATACATGAATTATTTCCCTTAGAGAAGTGTTGCTATCTGATATTTAACTTTCAAATAGCCTCTGAACACACCCTGAATAATGAAATATTTGTTCGTTTTGGACTATAGAATAATTTTCATTACGTATTCATGTTAATGCAAACGTCAATAGCCATTTATGAGATAAAATACATTCTAAGGGGTTCTTTACATTAACCATTGGATGAGGAGTCCAACAAGGAACCATTGTTATGAATATTTGTTTTCTCCGACAAGATTTATATAAACCTTTCCTCAGGTGAGAACACGGCCTCGCAGATCGGACACCTGGTGAACAAGCAGATGGTGTTGCCGTTCATACCACCCAAGTTCCCCTCGCCGCTGGACCCTGAGGGCCTCATCAAGCCCTCGGAGTACCTTCGCAGCCTCCAGAGTGGATCCCCTCAAGGCGAGGCGTCGCCCCCC
>NW_027111154.1:220731-221303 GCF_000696795.3 Halyomorpha halys | reverse complement strand
TACAAGTTATAATTATCAGATCGGTCCTTATATTTGTACAAGTTATAATTATCAGATCGGTCCTTATATTTGTACAAGTTATAATTATCAGATCGATCCTTATATTTGTACAAGTTATAATTAGTTATTCTTTTAACAATTGGCATGGCAGTGGAGGTTTAGTCATTAGTCAACGACCGTACAAATAGAAAATTTTTTCTATTTCGTTTTCGTACCTTAATTGACCACCACCCGGCCTATACACATCCCAGACGATAAAATATACGCTAGACGCTCAATACTCTCCCCACACGCCTAACTATGTAAAAAAACTATAATTATCGAAAAAGATCAATTATAAAAATATAAATAAACATAAGAATACTTATGTAATTAAATAATGGAAGAGGAAAAGCAACAATATTTAGAGAAGTTAAATGAATGGTTCGATGAAAAAAGTAAATACACAACACAATAAGTTGGCACTTAATGCAATCCCTAAGCAACCTCTTGAATTATTATAATTATAAGTAAATACACTAAGAGTAGGCACTTACTGCAATCTCTAAGCAACCTCTTTAATTATTATAATT
>NW_027111154.1:215023-220078 GCF_000696795.3 Halyomorpha halys | reverse complement strand
GTAAATACACAAAGAGTAGGCACTTACTGCAATCTCTAAGCTACCTCTTGAATTATTATAATTATAAGTAAATACACCATGAGTAGGCACTTACTGCAATCTCTAAGCAACCTCTTGAATTCCAACTTTTAGATTTTTGAAATTATTTACTTCCCCGTCCCTAAAAGTAACAATGACTTTAACGGACGCAATACGAGAGGAGATGATGGTGATTTTTTTGTAACGAATGAAAACAGAAGTAACTGAATTTCAACTAATTAATGTGAATTTTAAAACGTTAACAAAACATTTAATGTTTTAATTTTGTTAGCGGTGGTAAATTTTGTAGTCAGTGGTTGGCGATCCTTTATTTTGATATAAGGAATTCACTTCATACAGGAGTACAGAGACCGCCCTCATTTTTGGATGTCTTTGTTTCTGATGGCCAATGGTTACAAGCTAAATAGTATATTAAGGAAGATATCTGTTGCAGGCAAAGTATATATATGTTATATAAAGATTTTTTGGGATCGGGCTATTGTTTATTGGTTTTCTTGGAACCTTAAAATTCATGATTTTATGTAATTGGAAATTTTGACGTTCTCCAATTAAAAGTAGATTCCATCATGTACGAAATATTAGAAAATGTGAACTAATATACGAAAATGGAAAGGAGAAAGAACATACAAATATAAATCTAAGTTTATAATATTTAATGTAAAAGATACTGAAGAGGAACAGGAGGTAGTATGTGAATCCACATTAAATGTTACATTCCGGTGAAGCCCAAGAGAAAAAAAGAAGTAATTTCAGGCCAATGTTTTATTACTTTAAAGAAAACTACAGCTAACCGTCATGATTACTTTTCCAACTATGTGAGGATGTGCGTCCACAACACCTTGGTGCTAAGGATGTGAGGATGTGCGTCCACAACACCTTGGTGCTAAGGATGTGAGGATGTGCGTCCACAACACCTTGGTGCTAAGGATGTGAGGATGTGCGTCCACAACACCTTGATGCTAAGGATGTGAGGATATGCGCCCACAACACCTTGATGCTAAGGATGTGAGGATGTGCGTCCACAACACCTTGTTGCTAAGTTTTCTCCGCCGCTTATTTTGTATGGCGCGCCGTAACTTTCCTAAGTGTTTCTTATTTTGTATGGCGCGCCGTAACTTTCTTAGTGTTTGTTATTTTGTATGGCGCGCCGTAACTTTCTTAGTGTTCTTATTTTGTATGGCGCGCCGTAACTTTCTTAGTGTTCCACATTACCTTTCTGAGTTGATTATTGCTCCACATTCCAGAAAATCAACGAGAAGCACTCCCTTGGAGTCCCAAAACACAGTAACCTTTCTTGCTCAAAACGTTTGCAAACACTTTCGTGGTTTCTTGGAAGAAAGTGTGTGCGCCCATTCCATCGACTGCTGTGTTGTTTTACAGTTGACATGCTTCATCCATTCATCATTCAAGTCTCGTCCCCGGTTACGATACGATCCAGAACTGCATTACCATTTATGCAGTATTCTTGGAAAAAGGTCACAGTTACAGCCAGTCCCTGTTTCTTCCGCTAGGATTTTCGGAACCCAGCGAGCACAATATTTGTGGTAACCGCTTCTCCACCACAATTTCATGCAGCAAACTCCGTGACAGTTCTACAATCGTAAAACGACGCTTTCACGAATTTTGTCATTGATTTGCATTGCCAAGGCTAGGCTAGGCCTACCACTGCGGTCCTCGGCTTTCACATCGGGTCATCACCCCTGCTCGTAAACATCATAAAGCTGCCGAAAAATTTCAATTGGCCTGTTGTTTCGAGCCCACGAAAACCGAATCACAGACACTATTTCAGGGCACATTTTGGCGACTCACAGAGAGCAAAGTGAGGACTCGCAGTCTTTACGCTTTAACAGCTCGATGCGTACTGAATGTAGAAACGTTCGGACACCAAGATGTCGATTCTGCACCCACCTATCACCACGATAGGCCAAAACGTCTGTTACATTCTTGACAGCACCTCGTAGCTTTAATTTAAGCGTTAATAGGCATCTATGCCTCAAATAGTTCTTCAGATGTAGTTTCTCATAAAGCAAAAGTATTTTCCCAACAAGCAGAAATTACATTTGCAACATTTTCCGAATTTATTTTGGGGAATATCAACCGAATTCCTATGTATGCTAGAATTGCTTAGTTAAGAGCAAGACAACGATATGTCGCGTACGTAGGAGCATGCTGTTTTCATCATACCCGCAAAAATTAATCCTCAAAATATTGATTTTTCGATATTTTGAAAAAAATGTAGCTTTTTGAAAAATTGTATCTCGGGAACTATTGAATATGTAAACAGGTCCTTTGCTCAACGGCTCTACTTTAAATGATCTTCTATTTAGTCTTTTAGTCTTTTAGTGTTGTCATTAGTTTTAAAGGTGTCAATTTCTTCTGAATGCAAAATCAATTATTTGTAACGTATTGGAACGGCCACTATTTTTTATTTCCCGCAGCTATTGTTGGCAGTGTCATCAATTTCGACTAATAATTATACATAATTTTCATTAAAGTAATAAAGAATTGGGGTAGGAGCCCCCCCCCCCGGCTGTTGGACTTTAAGCTCACAATAGTCGACTTATTAAAACATTCTAATTACCTCCATCTCTACATTTTTATTATTAGTGGTCACACGGGAGCATCGATCTTTTACTGTAAAAAAGATATAACTATAAATGATGAAATGATAGAACTGAGCTAGAGCCAATAGTTTCCATTTTCACTGTTACTTAAGGAATCAATGAATCAATTATAGATTATTGAGTCCAGCTTTCTTTTTCTTTTTTTTTTTTTCTATTCACTTGTAGGGCAACAATAACACAACACTAAACTATACTTACACTCTTGTATATCTCTCCATGGGCATATAATAATTATGAAACAGAAAATAAATATAAACAGATTCCCTAACAGAGCTCTTCTAAATCATAGTAGTACAAAGTCAGTATGGCATAAGTAGCATTAGAGTAAGTGTCATGTACAGAAATACGATTCATCTCTCGGAATATAATGTGAGTTAGGCCACAAGTCAAGGCCACAACAGTTTGCCCATTTGTAACTGTTTTAATATTTAATATTGTATTTATTGGCTTATGCAATAGTAATAAAGCATTAATAAAATAAAATTTAGAATATTTTACTTTACAACATTTACATTACTATTACTGCCTCCTCCCTCCCCCCTCCTTCCAGTTTACTATGCTCCCACCCCCTCCTTCCAGAAAGACATTGATAAAAACAATTGTTCAGCGATCGGCGATCGGCGGCCACCCCATACTCAGAATATAAAGCACTAGTGAAGGTATTAATAAAACGGACTGGGGTAGATAAAACAGGTCATGAGGGCAGGTAGGCAAAGAGGTCTACGGGACGGTTGGGAAAGTAAAGATAGAGAAAAATAATTACATTAATAATTAATTGTCAATAAGATTATTGTATAAAAAAAAAAAAAATGTGATTGAACACCCCCTACCTCGCCCAACAACTGCCTCCGATGTTACAAAGAAAAGGCCGTACATATTCTTTGATCTAGAAGTGACCAAACATCATTGCTTCTACACATTTGCCAAAATGTGGGAAATTAGCCTAAAGACAAGTGCCTAGATGGATCATTTCTTAATTAAAGAATTTCTCTAACCTTTGGAATCAATTAATTATTATTGTTAATACAATAATATCTTGCTCTTTCTGCTTTAATTAATTGGAGAATTTCTCTAACCTTTGGAATCAATAATTAACAATACTATTTGTACTCTTCCTGTTTTAATTGATTAAAGAATTTCTCTAGCCTTTGGAATCAATTAATTATTATTATTGTTAATACAATAATATCTTGCTCTTTCTGCTTTAATTAATTGGAGAATTTCTCTAACCTTTGGAATCAATAATTAACAATAATATTTGCACTCTTCCTGTTTTAATTGATTAAAGAATTTCTCTAACCTTTGGAATCAATAATTAACCCAAGCTAAAAATTGTATATTTCAAAATCCTAACAATTTGGTGTAAATAAATAGTTCAAAATTCTATCAATTTGATCTAAATACATAGTTTAGTTTAAATCTACACTACAATCCTAGTAGTAACCTTAGTGGAGGAAGTTCACTGAAGGTTAGTTGATAAAGTTCCTATAACCTATTCGGGATGACGCCTAAAAAAAAAAAAATCTTCATCAATCTCCTTCTGTTATTGACATTGATGCGTTAGTGATCTAACTTTACACAAATAATTTCAGGGCAATAACATATGAACACTGACACCTTAGTCACCTAACTCTACACAAATACTTGCTCAAGCATAGTCAAGGAACAGTTACTACCAAAGCTTTCATAACAAACTCCAAGGTTACTTTAAGATATATGGCCCTAAGAAACCTCCTGAAGAGAACTGAGAACCGAAGAGACCTCCTTCAGCAACAGGATACGAAATTGCTTTGTCCTGATGCCATTGCCTTTGAATTAAAACGAAAAGCTATAGGTTATAATAGAATGGCAACCTGTAGGTTATATTGAAGCCTTGCAGGATGCTGGCGAACTGGTCTAGTACCTCCACGTCCTGTTGAATCACTAACAATTAGTTGTGAGCACTGAACCTTTGCCTTTTGTTGAATGTTGTCATGACTCAGCTCTCAAAGAGTAGATCCAGCTAACCAAAGAATTGTATTAATCTTTTCTACATTTGCTAGTTCTATTATTTTCACTTTATTTATTTTTTCAATGTTTGAATTTGTCTTCTTATTTTCTTTTTCCTTGGTGACATGCCTAGGCCAATTCAAAGTTCTTCTTCGAACCAAAAAGCCTCAAGCTGCATATAGTTCTGTCAAACTCCAGACCTTTGCACTGACTCCCATGGAACTGTTTCGGAAGACCATCGATGAACCATTCAGATCTTCTTTTAGAATGATTTAATAAAACTATGTTGCTGTAATAAAGCCAAAGAATGTGTTGTGGATATTATCTATAGCAATCCTACCATTGAAACACCACATGAGATTTGAGTAGCAATGTAATAGTATGAGAGCAACCTGCCAACCTA
>NW_027111154.1:212168-213166 GCF_000696795.3 Halyomorpha halys | reverse complement strand
TCCCAGGGGTTCCACTCTATAATTGGGACAAGGGTCCCAGGGCTTCCACTCTAGGATTGGGACGAGGGTCCCAGTGGTTCCACTCTAGAATTGGGGCGAGGGTCCGAGGGGTTCCATTCTAGAATTGGCGCGAGGGTCCGAGGGGTTCCAGTCTATAATGGGGCGAGGGTCCGAGGGGTTCCATTCTAGAATTGGGGCGAGGGTCCGAGGGGTTCCAGTCTATAGTTGGGAAGAGGGTCCCAGAGGTTCCAGTCTATAGTTGGGAAGAGGGTCCCAGGGGTTCCAGTCTAGTATTGGGACGAGGCGCCCAGGGGTTCTACTCTAGAATTGGGACGAGGGTCCCAGGGGTTCCACTCAAGATTTGGGACGAGAGTACCAGGGGTTCCAGTCTATAATTGGGGCGAGGGTCCCAGGGGTTCCAGTCAAGAATTGGGACGAGGGTCCCAGTGGTTCCACTCTAGAACTGGGACAAGGGTCCCAGGGCTTCCACTCTAGAATTGGGACGAGGGTACCAGGGGTTCCACTCTAGAATTGGGACGAGGGTCCCAAGGGTTTCACTCTAGGATAGGGACGAGGGTCCCAAGGGTTTCACTCTAGGATAGGGACGAGGTTCCCAGGGGTTCCACTCTAGGATTTGGACGAGGGTCCCAGAAGTTCCACTCTAGAATTAGGACGAGGGTCTCAGGGATTCCACTCTAGGATTGGGACGAGGGTCTGAGGGGTTCCAGTCTATAATTGGGGCGAGGGTCCGAGGGGTTCCATTCTAGAATTGGGGTGAGGGTCCGAGGGGTTCCAGTCTGTAGTTGGGAAGAGGGTCCCAGGGGTTCCAGTCTATAATTGGGGCGATGGTGCCAGGGGTTCCAGTCTAGTATTGGGACGAAGGTCCCAGGGGTTCCACTCTAGAATTGGGACGAGGGTCCCAGGGGTTCCACTCTAGATATGGGACGAGGGTTCCAGGGGTTCCACTCTATAATTGGGACAAGGGTCCCAGGGCTTCC
>NW_027111154.1:194609-209883 GCF_000696795.3 Halyomorpha halys | reverse complement strand
GATTTTATATGGGTTAATTCCGTCTTGAAGGTCGTTAAACATGATTTTATATGGGTTAATTCCGTCTTGAAGGCCGTTAAACATTAATTACTAAATTATATTATTAATTAGAAATAATTAATGAATTAGAATTTTAGCGTTAAATAAAGTAATCAACTGTCGAGAATGATTTGTATACGCGAATCAAAATCAGAAAATGGAATATTGTTCCGCAGAATCTCAATGTCCGATTATAGTTTTTATTTTAATTGTGATTTTTGCGCTAACAATAATATAACGGACGGAAAGCTAACGATATAAACAAGAAAACTTTCACTGGTTATAGGCAATTTATTAAAAACATTGGAGGTAGATAGGAACAGGGGTTTGATACGGTGCGTTTGTCTTTCCGACCCAATTGTATCACCTTATCGTTTCCTTATATCTCAGGGTTATAATTATATTTAATTGTATAGTTGAGGCTCTCGCTTCTAATTATCATATCTCACCTCTAATAAGCAAAATCAAAATATGTTTTTATTAAAGAAAGGTTGGAAGGAGTAGAGGAGAATTCATTCAGAGGGGGGAGAATTTATTTACAGAGGGGGGAGAATTTATTTACAGAGGGGAAAATTCATTCAGTGGGGGAGAATTCATTCAGAGGGGGGAGAATTTATTTACAGAGGGGTAAATTCATTCAGTAGGGGAGAATTCATTCAGTAGGGGAAAATTCATTCAGAGGGGGGAGAATTTATTTACAGAGGGGAAAATTCATTCAGTAGGGGAGAATTCATCGACATTAGTAAGTCTTTTGTGAGTGACCAGGTCAGGTCCACTGACAGCAGAATAAATGTCAATAAATATTGTTTTTTTCACTCACCAACGAATGGAATATACAGTAAGGGAAATTATTGCCATCGTAGAAGATACATTAAGGGAGAGTATTGCCTTCGTGGAATATACAGTTAGGGAAAGTATTACCATTGTGGAATATACAGTAAGGGAAAGTATTACCATCGTGGAATATACAGTAAGGGAAAGTATTGCCATCGTGGAATATACAGTTACGGAAAATATTGAAATACGTCCTCTAAAATAAGTAGCTTTTATTTTTTTGAAAAAATAAACAATTCTCATTGTTACCAATAGTAAACAATGAAGAAATAAAAAATATTGAACAATTTCATGAATAACTGAAAGAGAAAATAAAAAATATTGAATAATTTCATGAATAACTAAAGGAGAAAATAATATTCCATTCGGACGGGAAAACACGAGACCGCACGATCTTTCTCGAATCAATTAGGGGTTCTTTATGTTTGGTTAAATTGTTTGTTGTATTCTTGAAGGAATCCAAATTCATATTCGTTAATTCTACCTCGAGAAACCTAAAATATGAATTTTAAATATACAGAAAAATAAAAAAAAATTGTTCATAATTTTCGCCATTGCTGCACTGTATTTTTTATTTTTTAGAATTATAAAAATAGTGATAACTCCAACACGATCCCACCAAACTACACAACAGTAGGGGAGGGAGGGGTTTGTAGGATGGTATGTATGGTGGTTTGTAGGGTATTATGAAGGGTGTTATGAAAGGTGGTACGTAGGGTGGTAAGTAGGCTTGTACGTAAGGTGGTTTATAGGGTGGTATAAAGGGTGGTACGTAGGGTGGTATGTTGAGTAGTACTTAGGGTGGTACGTAGGCTAGTACGTAAGGTGGTTTATAGGGTGGTAAAAGGGTGGTACGTAGGGTGTTACTTAGGGTGGAACGTAAGGTGGTTTATAGGGTGGTATGTAGAGGAGTACGTAGGGTGGTATGTAGAGTGGTAATTAGGGTGGTACGTAGGGTGTTACTTAGGGTGGAACGTAAGGTGGTTTATAGGGTGGTATGTAGAGTGGTAATTAGGGTGGTACGTAGGGTTGTATCTGATAACGTGTACCGCAAAAGATTTTTTATAAAAGGACACAAAGGTTTTTGTGCAATTTTTCAAAAACGGCATAAAAAATTTTGATTAAACATGCAATTTCGATTCCTAATCGATTCCTAATCGAATTTGCTGTAATATGAGCTACGCCTTATCCTAATAAGATTACAGAACAGACTATCATCAAGCGGCTATCAAAATAGCTTTTGATTTATAATTCCTTTACAGTGCCTTTAATTTTGATTACATGGACTATAACATTATATCTCTCAAAGTAAGAACCAAAATGGACAATATAGGCTCTGAAAGAATTCGATAATTTACTAAAGGATAAATACATTCCGAGGTTGAAAGTAATTTATAAAAAAACAAATGAAATTGATTTTGTAAATAAACAAATAAAATTCAGTTTGTAAATATAAAAACGATATAATCGAATTTTTATTTACGAAAATCTCCCAAATGATATTATTTGGGAAATAAAGTAATTATTTCATGCTCGATTTAAAAAATAAAAATGGAAATGATTTCTGCCATTTTATTAATGAAAGAACCTGAATGAAGAACTCTTCTGACTGATTTTGGTGAGTACCTTATGAACTAATTTATGGTCCTTTATGGTCTATTTGGTTGGCCTTTATTTTGGTGGGTGGGTTAAGAACTAAGCGCCTTTACCCACCTCTCAAACTGTGCTATAGCTTCTTTTGAATAATTTAAATTCCACATCAAAAACTTATTCAATTTATTTCAAAATTTAAATCTCTCCCCCTCCCTGTCAAACAGCTGTAATTGTACTACTTTTTCAATAAAAATTTAACTTAACTACATGAGATGCTCTGATAATAATTTTTAAAAAATAACATTAAAAAAATGGATATATTGACTTTTGGCAGAAAATTCATCATTTGTTTTCTATGTACGAGGAAAATCAGAGGTTGAACGTGAGCATCTCCTAGTAGAGCCGATGGTCAAGAATTAGTACGCACTGATCTATCCAAGACCCTTTTGTGCAACTGGCTTTTGTTAATACTTAGCAGCCGGACAGCTGACCGTAACAAGGAACAAGACGATATATAGAAGCTGAAACACGAACGATGGGAGTACAGGACAGATCACAACGGGGCCCCACAAACAGAACTGGGTTAGCAGTTAGCAATGGGCTCTATACTGCTGCTCTGTGGCATAGTACCCTAGATAGTAGATAGTAGCTACGCAGGGGTAGCTAGCTTTCACTATCGTTTAAGAAGATGCTAAAATGAGTGAGTAAAGGAAAAACGTGTGGACTTACAGCTTTTACCTTATTCCTTTTTAATGACTAAATGAGTTGGTAATCGAGAAGAAACAATTATCTCATCTCTTGTCCTTCTCTATGTATCTATGGTCATGCTAAGGGAGTGAAAAACCATCTTTTTAATGACTAAATGAGTTAGCTTATTCCTTTTTAATGACTAAATGAGTTAGTAATCGATAACAAACAATTATCTCATATCTTGTCCTTTTCTATGTATCTATGGTCATGCTAATGGAGTGAAAATCCATGTTTTTAATTTTTTATTTACTACTTAAACATTTATTTTTGAGGTAAAATAGTCTCAAAAGGAGTGGGATAGTTGTTATTATTTTCAAATAAGGGGGGCTCACCTCAGCAATTCAAAATGAGCCTAACAGTAAACAAAACCTAACAAACCAGATCATTGTCTTTAACAGTATATTATTGTGAATTTTGGTTCATTCATCAATAAGCTGTACTGTAAATATAAGGCTGACAATTATAATATTACATCTAACATCCATAAACAATAAATTTCATTAATAAACCGATTTAATCTTTATTAGTAAAATAAAAACATTTATAATGATAAAGATATAATTTGAAAACCAAAAGAAAAAAGTACGAAGAAAATGTTTATATAGGTTTTCTTCCAAGGTTTCCTGTCTTCCACAGGGTACAAGTTACGAACTTTCTGGAGGAATTTATTGGTAGAGAAGGGATGGTTCGGGTTGCGGTCAAGAAAAACAAATGAACATCATTCTCATTATTTTAAATATTTTCAACTGCTTCGTAATGGCCAACGTTTCGACCCACTTCTCTGAATCCAACTCAATTAATTTTTTTTACTAATTAGTGCGATCAATTCAACGATCAACAGACCCACATGTCGAAACCTTGGCTATCAATGAATAGTGGAAAATTATTTGTTGTTTTTCTTGAACGCAGCCCGGACCATCTCCTTCTAATTCATATTCGATCGATCGTCTATATATTGCATAATATCTTAACCAAAAAACTTAGTTTTAAAAAAAAAAAAAGGCATTGAAGAATGTTCCACGGAATCATTTCCATGGTAATACTAAAGTAAATCAGCAACAATTATTATTTGCATTGTCATATTAAAGTAAATTGGCAACAATTATTATTTGCATTGTCACATTAAAGTAAATTGGTAACAATTATTATTTGCATTGTCATATTAAAGTAAATTGGTAACAATTATTATTTGCATTGTCATATTAAAGTAAATTGGTAACAATTATTATTTGCATTGTCATATTAAAGTAAATTGGCAACAATTATTATTTGCATTGTCATATTAAAGTAAATTGACAACAATTATTATTTGCATTGTCATATTAAAGTAAATTGGTAACAATTATTACAATCAAACGATTCCCTTACTTTCTACATACGCCGAAAATAACACCAGACCTAGGTCTGGGATAAACCTGAAGAGTTCTTTCTGCCTTTCTTCCAAGGTACAATAACACCTAACCTATTATTATTATTAATTCAGCTCCACAACTCGATGTCGAGTCCTGCCCTCCTGCATCAGCCTCCACCAATCATTACGATCCTGTACGGCTGCCATCCAGTTCCTCACTCCCAGCATGGTCATGGCATCACCACTCACACCATCCGCTCCATCGAAGACGTGGTCTTCCTCTGCGCCTTGTCCATGTCCTTCCTCGGTCACTATTTTCCTTATTGGTTCATTCTCAGCCATCCGAGCAACATGCACTGCCCACCTCAATCTACTGAGCCTTACAAACTGGACAACGTCTGGTTCCTTATATAAAACTTTGAGCTCTTAGTTTGTTCGACGTCTCCAAATCTGGTCAACCTTTACAGTACCAAATATTTTACGGAGAATCTTCCTCTCCAAGACCATTAAGTTGTGCTCACCACGTGTCCACGTTTCCGAGCCATACAGAAGAATTGACCAAATAATTGTTTTATACAAATAAATCTTGGTGTCCATAGATAAGGCACGGCTCCTAAAATAGGGACTGAGGCTGTAATAATAGCGGTTGGCACATTGGACTCTTCCGAGTCCACAACATTGTCTTGGGTTATGAGCGATCCAAGATACACAAACTCGCCTTAGCTCTCTTCCTGAGACAAATTCATCAGATCTTTCTCCCCCAATCTGCACCATGCATCTCACCTCTCTCATGGTTAGTTTAACCATTCTAATTAACTTCTCAGGGATGTTGAATTCTCTCATTGCCTTGTACAACTGTCCCCTATGAATGCTGTCATATGCTTCTTTGAAGTCAACAAATAGGTGGTACATTTTAATCCAGTATTCGCGTCCTTTCTCAAGCATGATGCGTAAGCAGAACTATTTGGTCAGTTGTAGATCGTCCGAAAACCACACTGGTACGGACTTAAGATCTTTTCTGCAAAGGGAAGTAGGCGCTGAAAGAGGACGTTGGACACCAATTTATATGCACAAGAGAGTAAGGAGATACCTCTATAATTGTCACAGACCATCCGATTACCGTTTTTATGGATTGGACAGATTATGGACTTATTGCAAGCTTCTGGCACTACTTCATCTGTCCAAAACACTTAACCTAGGTGTTATAAGACAAGAAGAGTTCTTTCTACCTCTTTTATACGTTACACTACATTGTTACTGCTGTGAATACTTATCTTAAGGACCAAAAAGGTTATATGCGATCCTGGCCAATATAAATCCTGCTCAAAGGGTGGTCCAAAACGGAGACGAGTGAAGAGATCCGAAGAAAGGAGCCAAGAAGGGATGAAGATTTCACCGGAAAGTAGGTCAGTCATGATAGCGTGTCGTTTGCTCGGCTGGAGTAATTAGAATGCTAGATTATCCGGACAGGTGGGGAGGAAGCAGAGCGGTGAGATCAGTGAGCGATCATCCAACATGCCGGTCATCGGGAGCAAGAGGTTCGCTCTGTGGAGAAGGGCCAAGAAGAGGTCTCGCGTCGAAGGAGGATATCTAGGTCAGTCTATGCTTTGAAAGTAATTATATTCTCCAAGGACAACATTGTTCTCTACAGCTACCTACACTTTTGACGGGGTATATTAAAAAAATACGCTTTCATCGCTTATTTTATAAAAATATTGTTGGAGAAAATAGGTAATTCATTAATTTGATCCCCTATGGCTAAAAACATATTTGTTTCTATACCAAAGAAAATATTTATAATGGATTAATAAAAGTCTTATAAAGTCATAAGTGATTTTTTTTTTTTTATAAAATTATAGAAATGTCGGATTTGGGTCTCGGAGCTACCAAACTTTAAATTCGGCCTCTGGATATATGTTTACATTTAAAAATTATAGCAGTGTTTTGATAGAAAGGCAATCTATTCCAATATGATCGTATTCATCTCTTTTGATAGAAAGTCAATCTATTCCAATATGATCGTGTTGATCTCTTTTGATAGAAAGGCAATCTATTCCAATATGATCCGTGTTCATCTCTTTTGATAGAAAGGCAATCTATTCCAATATGATCGTTTTGAGGAGTCATGTTAGCAGCATGGACCAGGGTCTAGGCTATTACGTTCTTCAGGGTCCTCAGGGAATTTTTGTAATTTCTTCTTACTTTTCCAACATTTAATAAAATAGCGGCTTTAACTATATCTTGTTTATTTATATTTTATAATTTATTATATTATAACTCCAATTGTGATTAGAAAATAAATCCTCTAACCTGAAGGGCCCTCATTTAATGGTTAAAGGCAGTACTGATTACAATATTAATTCTTTAACATAAAGGTTAAAGGCTGTACTGATTACAATATTAATTCTTTAACATATAATAAATATTGAAAGAAATTTAACTTATCATTAAGGCTCAATTTACTGGCCATGAGTAAGGAATGCCCATAGTATAAGGAATGTTATTTTACGTCTTGAGCAACTAAGTGATAGAAATAAAATAAAGAAGTAAGGTTTCAAAATTGCCGTATTCTCTAATATGAAATTTAGTACCCGAAATCACAACTTAAATAGAGATTTTTCGTAGTTATATTTAATGCAATTTCAAAAATGTATCATGACAGGGGACTCTCCTCGTTTCTAAAATTACACAGCTAAAATTGAAGGCGCCGCTGCCATTCTCTATAAATACCATATAATTATGAGTAATGTCAAAGTATACACCTGCTGCACCTGCTGCACCTGCTGGCCATATCCTAAGGAGGATCGCCGCCAGTCATCCCCGACCCTAGCACCTAGTAGGTAGTACTGTAGTAGTATAGTAGTATAGTAGTATAGTAGTATAGTAGTATAGTAGTATAGTAGCGTAGGCAGTAACCTTTAGGTCAATTTATTAAGTTTGTAATCGTCTCGGCCTAGTTATTGTCCTAATTGAGGCAGTTCCCCGTCCTCCCCGTACCCGCCAGGGGGAGCTCTGAAGATTTAATCAGAAAATAGTGAGCACTGTTATTTTGAAAACAATTTAAACTTTTTAATAGAATGACGCTCCATTAACTTTTTACAGCAGAATTATTTTCTTTTGTAAAATTTGAATTTATATTTTAGGCGAGAAAATAAATACACTTTTTTTTAACGGACGGCAATTGGTGGTAACAGGAAGTTCAGGTAGTACGGACCACGTTTTTATTTTAAATTTCATTTTTGCTATTAATCACAATATTGTATTTCACCACATGTTGATCTTTTCAATAAGATAATTGTTCATATATCGTTGTACTTGTAATCAAATCGATAATAATTACTGTATTATAAATGATGCCGAGAATGAGAATGTTTAGTTTTGAAGCACTCAAGGATGTTGCTCGCAATTGGAAAAGTGATCAAGTATTTTTGGGTTTGTATGGTATAATGAATGAGTATTTCCCCCAGTGTCTATTTAGTATTATCATCGATAACAACAATCGATTTTTTTTAAACTCAATCAGGAAATGGACTTCACATTCCGATAAATGGACAAAAAAATTAATCAAATTGTTATGGTTCACTGCCCTGGTTTTCGGGAAGAAGGAATTGTTCCATTGTTCCCAATATTAAATCCGGAAATACTGTAACTAAATTAAGGCCATTCTAATCTTTTCATATCATTAGGGACTAATATCCTTAGGATGGAGTCATAGTAAAGTTAGAAACAGCTATCTCATATCATTGAGAGCTAATATCCATTGAGCTATGAGCCATAAAGTAGTTTATGACACTTATCTTCGTAGGGGTAGTAGTTTTTATGATATTCACATATGAATATAAATTTGGCAAATGAAAATTTGTCCAAACAACTATAAATCAATTTATTTTAGCAAATTTCATGTTAACTATTACTCCTACGAAGATAAACATCATAAACTACTTTATAGCTCATTAAACTAGCTTTAATTTGAGTGCTAATAGACATTTGTACGTCAAATGGTTTGTGAGATATAAATTTTTCAAAATAAATTCACTAACTACTGATCTTTCAGTACGTCCCATATAACATTTTTCTGAAACGTTGCTTTTTAAAAAGCTATATCTCTAAAAATATTTAACGTAAATAAGTCTGTTATGACTCATATTTTTGCAAATTTACTAATCTTTAAATGACGTTCTCTTAGGTTTTCTTGTGTTGTTCCTACTTTTTAAGATTGAGCTCCGATTAAAAAAAAATTTTTTATCGCTTTGAAACAGCCGCCATTTTTTATTCCCCCCCACCTATACTTGGCAGACTCATCAATTTTGACTAGTAATTATACATAGTTTTCGTTAAAGTAATAAAAAAATTCGGGTGAGATAACTGCCTTTTTTCCCCTCTTGGGCTCTTGTACTAATAGGATGGAGTCGTAGTAGAGTTTGAAGCAGCTATCTCATATCATTGAGGCCCTCCTAAAATGGAGTCATAGTATAGTTTGAAACAGTTATCTCATATCATTGAGGCCCTCCTAAAATGGAGTCACAGTATAGTTTGAAACAGTTATCTCAGTAATTTTTAATGATTCATCAATTTTCTTTTAACATCCAAAATTAACCTGTATGGATTATGAATCATATCAATAAAAATGTCTCACTAAACATTTCAACTTTTTAAAAGAGAGATATGAAAACTTAAAGTACTTTCCTACCTAACTAAGCCAACCTACTGCTTGCTCACTGACTACAGGGCTTAAAGTAGATTCCTACCAAACATATTTCAATCCATTTTACTGATTGATTAACAGGTATTCAGCTGGGAAAATGGACATTAAATAACTATGCTAAAATTTAAAGCAATAACAAATTTGAATTATTTTAAATATCTTTTTAGAAAATAATGTATGATTTTTGTGAGTGACAGTCTAATAATTTATTAAAAATAATCAGATGAAAGAAAATAGTAATACAAAAAAAACCATACCACTATGTTCATTGAAAATTTAAAATATAAGGTTGAAATATAAATGAGCCATTTTCTTCAAAAGTGGTGTAAATCTATTCTATATTACATGGATGTATATAAGTATTTGTACATGAATGGTTTCAAAAATATTCCTATATGTTAATATGCTTTTTTAAATATTAAGTTTATATGTTTGTTTTTAAAGAATTAGCTAAAAGCAATCTACAGCTCAAATGGAGTTCCACCAGTTTAAAGTCATAAAAGTTTTTAAATCGTCCATATGAAATATTAAATGTTGGTTAACTAAAAATTTAATCAATCCAATTTTTTGATAAAATTTTTATTAAATATGTGAACAAAAAAAAATCATTATTTCAATATTTCTTCAGGTAATTAAATTTGAATTACTTTACTTACAACTTTATATTGATATGTGCTATGTTTAATTGTTTTCATTCCGAGAATATTTTCGAAAACAGATTTGTATTAGATGAATACAAGGTAATCATTTTGTGTAATTGTTTAAATAGTAATAATATTAAAAGTAAAAACTAAATCTGTCAAAATAAGCATTTAATTTATAAATTCCTAGCCGAATCACTGGCCAATTCTAATGTGATACTACAATGTTAACATTAGAAAAAATAAATCTGTACCGCCAAGACCCATGAAGGGTCAGGGGTTCAGTATTTCATAAGGGAGTACTGTTACTAGACCAAAGGTTGTGCAAGGAGGTGATTTGGTCAGAATTAAACTCCACCACCACATTATTCCCCAATTGGGGAACCTTATTTACCCACTTTATGAGACTGGGTGGACCGAAAGAACACACAAGGTTGACTCACAGCTTCAGTAACAGAATAAATAATTTACTGCTAAAGCTGGATTTGAACATGAGTCTTTGGAGTTAGTTGCACAGTGCCATCCGCTCTCCATTGATTACACCTATACTTGAAGTAAATAAATACCTCTACAATTACTAATTGTTAATTAGTGTAATGATAAAAAGTGTGAATTTTATACTATATATTGTAAAGATTATATTGTATAAAATTCACTAATTGACAATTAGTAATTTTAGAGGTAATTATATTTATTTAGTTCAAGTTTAGTGAACAAACAGAACACACCACTGAGTTTTATATACTACAATAAATAGGAAATAACTAAAATTCTAGTGAACGAATGAAATAGGATGCACTTTTGGTTCAAATTTAAAAGTGAACTTGAGAAATTATTTAGTGTATTTTGAAGTTTTACACTGAATATTATGCCTTTGTGAAAATTGGGCTTAATTAGTAATTGTATTAACTACATAAATTTATATTAAGGAAATAGTGAAACTTTTGAAGGATTTAATGTGATACCATTCAGTGATAAAAAGCTCTTAACAGATTGCATTCATTGTTAACTTTAACTAACTTCTAGTGAAAAATGGATTTATACGACTTTAAAAAAAAACGGCCTAAATATAAATACATGCCAGGGTAACATCTTATCTATTACCTTGGGGCCATGGTCAGAAACTGAGGCTGTTTGTCTCCAGCTTGAATAGGATGTCCTCTCAGTCCTAATTGCAATACAAAAGATATTAAAACAAATAAAGTACAATAATCCATTTTTTTTTTAGTTCCTTATGATAATTGTAAAAATGTTAATTTTACAATCACTTTCAGGTTCATATATGTATATGTATATATCAATCCATATTCAAATTGAAAATTTTGGCATTTCAATGGAAAAATTTATAAGTTTGACTTTAATCGTTACCAGGGTGAGAGCATCATTAATTTAATATCATTTATAAAAGATATATAAGTGAACCATTATACAACTCGGCAGTGGACCTAACTCATTTTTGAATAAGTAATAGAGTGGGCCAGGGCTTAATTTTGCTCTTACTCCTGGCGTCCATTTGCCTTAATTTGCCACAGTTCTAAATTCTACTTTCTTCCTAAAATTATATAATTTAGCTTACTTATAAACTAATTATTTAAATATTAAAATTATACATATATATATATATCACTTTTAAATTATATCTTATTTTTTTAAAAAGCCAAACAAAATGTTAATACCTCTCATTAAAACATTTATATTAAAGAGCAAATGTTTTCTTTTACTCTCTACAAATAATTTTACACCATAGCAACAAAAATAATCAGCTATATCTGACACAGCTCTTATCAGTGAAAATTAAAATTTTAATTTTTAATTTTATGAAATAAAATTAATTAGTTTAGTTTGAAGCAGAACTGTTTAAGTTGTCGTTAAAGTACTTGTTATAATGAACATTTACAAGATAACAAATTATGCTGTAAAAATAATAAGTGTCATATTGATCATATAAGTAAAAAATGATAGTAATATTATAAAATATTACGAAAAATATCTCGTTTAACTTAAAACTCTATTTCAATGTAATTCAATTATATATTTGATGAAATTAACATGTAATCAATCCAACCTAATATTAAAATGTGGTGTATTTTATCAATAATAGTAAAGGGTGAAAATTTTGAATCTTATCTGAATTAACGTATCCTGCTTTATTACACAAATTTCTAATTACTTATTTAAATTATTGTCATGCAATGTAAACAAATGGAAGTATATTACTTTTCGCAGGTACAGACACTCCATTCCAAGCACAAAAAGAAGACCTCATCGCCGAGCTCAAAATGTCTAAAGATATTTCGGGGATCAAGAAACTGAAAGTGGAGAGGACCAAACTGGAAGAGAAGGCGGGCAAGGAGATTGCCACCGAGATATCGAAGCAGTTCAGTGTCGATCATTTTGTTGAAAAGGTATCCATTAATGAACAATTAATTAGCTTAATAATTATAAATTATAATTAATTAATAGTCGCTATGATAATTCCAATTTGGTCCATAACTAATTACATATCTCATTGCCTAATTCACGACTTGCTGAGGCTGAGAATGTTATGGGCTGTTACCTTGTCTTACGTTGGCATCAATTTCCACCTTGAATGAAGTAATTCTTTATTTATTCTGTTGATATTTAAAAATCTATCAATCTATTAACAAATAATTTAATTTTATTAAAACTGAATTATAAATAAGATTGGAAATAGACTCGGAGAAAGGGCTGTGTAAACATTTTAAGTGTGAAATATTTTTTTTCAAATTTTATTTGATTGTCCTAAAGGCCACATATGAGTCATTGAATACAAAAGTGAAGTAAGACAAACTGAAGCTTTGATATATTCAACACTTTAGGGGATGTTCTAAAAGTTTTTTGAAACCATAACAATATTCACTGTTACCACTTGTGAGTCATGATGGTATCCAACTATTCAATAGCATTTAGAATTGATGCACTCAGTACCTAAGCCTTGTTCATCTAGTTGTTTTTTATAGTCCCAACTCTTCACTCATAATTATACATGAACTGCTCACAGATTTAGAATATATTCATTTTGACCCCCTTATTCACTATTCCAATGATAGGAGTAACCATCCATTTCAATATGTTATATCATTTCTAATCATCTACATTTTCTTATAAGTTTTCTGCTAAATTCCTCAAAAATCTTTCCTTCACTCAATCATTTCTCAAATCCCATGACTACATCATTACCAAAGCAGACAAGGGCAGCAAGAATGTTATGGAATCTTCAGACCACAATGACAAAATGACATTACTTCTATTTGACTGAACCACATAGCACCAACATCCCGAGACCCTACTTCTTCCTCTAATATAAAATTTAAACAACACCTCAAAGACCTCTTAGATTCTCAACAGATCAACTACCCCACTTAGAGAAATCTTATTTGCTATAATTCTGTTGCTCTCCGTTTTTATGGACTTCCTAAACTTCAAAAACCTGATTCCCCTATCCATCATATCAATTCTCACTCAATCAAACTCAGTTAATTCTTACTTCCCTCTTTCCCAGTCCTCAGTCACAATGATTCATATATGTTCATTCATACAACTTCTTTCACCAACAATGTTTTTATTATTATCCTTCTCTATCCCTGACCACTACATCCTTGTTTTTTTGATGTAGAAAGTTTTTTTCACTAATATATCCATATCCTCCTCCTCTTATGTATTATGCTTCTTATTATTCCATCTTTATAATAAATTGTACTATTATTCCTTCTTTATAATAAATTGTACTATTATTCCACCTTTATAATAAATTGTACTATTATAAACCTTTATCACTTGCATTGCTATTAAAACATTCATTTGTTTTCTCAGAACAGAACACATTTTGATATATGCCGTTAAATAATTATCCACTGAAATATTTTATCACAATATTGTAGAAATGTAAAATTTTGTATTGGTGCATACCTTGTATTCAATATTTAAAATTAGAGTGTATTTCTGTCTTGTGAAGGTTACAGCTTGCTCTCATGGTCTTTCTAATGAAGCATAATCCCGTTAAATTAGGCTGATACATCTTCTCCTCACTTGGTTAAACACTTGGCAAACATCCAATGCCCCTTATAATAAATAACTTTTTTATCCATCTTTCGTGTTGTTAATGGATTTTAAAAGAGTTGAACACAGCTAAACTGTTTAATTTATACTACCTCTAGGTCACACAAACTGTCTCATTTAGACAATCTCTAGGTCATGTAAACAACTGAGACCATTAAAAAAAAATTTAATTAAGAGCTACTAATCATTAGGAATTAATTTAAACTTCAAGAGTTTTTCCTTAGTTTACTTTAATATTGGATAGATTTGAGGAAGGTGCCATAATTTTTTTAAATCTGAAAACTTACCTTTCCATTTTAAATGTTTCTGGATAATTTCTTATTGAATTTAGTACTTCCATGAGTATTTTAAAAATACATTCCACTTAAAAAAGTTCAATCTCTTTCTGTTAACGCTTACATTTTGAAATCTTTCCAGATTTCCTTTATATATACCTCTGTAATTCTGTCTCTGAGATGTGCGCTAAATTGTCCAGTTTTATTTTTAGTAGAAAAATACTTATAGTGGAATGAATTTGTATTATATTCACTACTCATCTCTCTATTATGTTTATTCAATATTATTTCATAATGTAGATGCCAGAAAAAGATGCAGCAGGAAACCCGATTCCTCCATGGAAGCGACAGATGTTAGCGAAAAAGGCAGCCGAAAAAGCAAAAAAAGAGATGGAAGAACAGCTGGCTAAGGAGGCCGAGGCAAGGCGACTGCAAGCCATACCGGCCTGGAAGAGGCATCTTCTCCAAAAGAAGTCAGTAGAAAGTTTTTTCCATATCTTTAATAATTGATAAGGTTCACAGCTTGTTTTTTCTATTATCACTTGAGAAAAATATTGTTTTGAATTTGTACATAGTAACTGCTTTTATGGGCTGGTAACCCATTCGAACCAAGAACTAGATTCTACTTGCTATCTTAAGTTTAATTAAATTAGACATATTTTTACATTGCATGTTCTTCAATAGGTCAGAACAGGCTTGTCAGTAGCAGCGAGAACAAAACATTGGTGAAGGAGTACTACAAATTTACAAAACAACGTTATCGTTATTGATAATTTTTATATGACTCTGATAAGCATGTTTAATAAAAACATGTTATTGTATAATAAAGAATTTGTAAGTAAATTTTTTTAAAACAAAACTGTTTAAATTTATGAAAGAATTGGAGATTTAAACTGCACGAAGCTGATGTGAATAAATAAAGTCTAGAGACCTAAATCCGTGAATTTTTAGCTATTAAACAGTCAATATCTTAAATTATTCATTCGAATCATGATATATATATATT
>NW_027111154.1:190361-194519 GCF_000696795.3 Halyomorpha halys | reverse complement strand
ATATATTTATGGTTATGTGGTTACTCTTATCTATTCAAACTAACATTAGATTGTAAAGTAAATATATTTTAGAATATGTAATTTAATGATCTTGGACAATTCGTTATTTGTAAAGAAAATATGCTTCACTAACTTTGATTGTATGCAAAAAAAAAAATTATAACAAAGACCATATAACATTCCTAAGTCTTGTGTTTTATTTTATTTTTCTTGTTTGTGTCTGTGTTTCACCATTTCCCTCTCAAGTTTACTTACTTTACATGAAAAAAAAAAAAAATATTTTCCCAAAGAACTTTTTAGATTGAAAGCTGAAATATTATCTTTTAGTTAGAGCTCAAATATATAGGTAGGTATATATGTGTATTAAAACTGATATGAGAAGCTTCTCTGGTCTATTTCAATTTTAATCACTGTTTTATTACTCAGATTCATTGGGATTGTTTAGTATATAAGGCATTGCTTTTTAGTTTTTTGTAAAATTTCTTTATCTTGATTGTCTGCAATTAACCAAGTTAAGATGTCTCTACAGGTCCATCTAAATATCTTTATGATTTAGAGTGATGAGTACAAATCATATTTGTTTTATTAGATGATATTCATGGTATAATAGAAGAAAAGTCCATTTAATTGTCTGCAATAAAAAAACTTGTTGGTAGACTGTCTTAGGAGAGTTAAATGACCAGTAGATCATTGTCATTCAAAACTGTTGGTTTCTATAAAATGATGGATTCGATATAGACCAAAACTCGTATTTCCACACCTGATTATATTCAATAACGCCCAATGCACCCATCCGGGGCTACTGCGGCAGCACTATAATTCCAACACATTCAGTGTCACCTGGCAAACGAACAGCTTTCGTGCAGAATTTTTTCCAATATAGCATTCGCCTTTTGCTAGATGGCTGATAGTGATTTATTTCTATTTTTACAAAATGTCTAGTTGCAAACAAAGTAGATGTCCAGGGTGTATCCATAGAGAGAACATGAGGAAGTTTTTACACTTTTATAGATTTGTGAGAAGAAAAAGAGAAGATTTTTTAATTATTTCAAAATTAGTTTTATAAGCTCTGGAAATATTTCTCCATCATCCTTTTTTTTTTTTTGGAAAACTTGGCTCATTTTTCACTGAGTGTTCAGTATCTTTAAAGAAGTCAAGCTGAATAAATGAGCTTAGCTTTGGTAACAAGTGATAAAAACTTTCCTAAAGTAGTTTAAATTTGAATAATGAACTCATCATTAGTATAAACTTGAATAATAAACTCATCATTAGTATAAACTTGAATAATAAACTCATTAGTATAAACTTGAATAATAAATTTACCAATAGTATACATTTGTTAAAATATGAGCCCTATCAGAGCTGTTAATGCTCAGTAGTTCCTGAGGCATTGTTTTTGGAAACCAATATTTATTTCAAAATAAAAATAAATCAACATTTTGTGAATTTATTTTGACAAAGATCATGATCACAGATAAGAGATATCTGCTATTCTAGCGATGATGATCATTGTAAACTACATCCCTATGGCTGATAGTCCTTCAGATATTGTAAACTACATCCCTATGGCTGATAGTCCTTCAGATATTGTAAACTACATCCCTATGGCTGATAGTCCTTCAGATATTGTAAACTACATCCCTATGGCTGATAGTCCTTCAGATATTGTAAACTACATCCCTATGTCTGATAGTCCTTCAGATATTGTAAACTACATCCCTATGGCTGATAGTCCTTCAGATATTGTAAACTACATCCCTATGTCTGATAGTCCTTCAGATATTAGCCAAAATAAATTCACAAAATGTCGATTTTCTATTTTTTGTAAAAATATTCAGTTGTTGAAGATCTGTATGCTGGGCAACTATTGAATATAGAGAGTTTTATCAGGACTCAAGTTTTAGCATATTTACACTCCTTTAAAAATTGTTTCACTATTTTTTATCATGCAGTAGATCACTTTAAAAATATTAAGTACTACCAGGTTTCAGATGTTACATTTGATATTTTAAATGAATTTTTTTTATAATGTCTTCATTGCTGTCAATAAATTTGTGATTGAATAGCATTGTTATTTATTATCTGTAATTAGGCTGAACACTGCCTGATGTGAGCTTCATTAGGATGAACTTCGTAAGGGCTTTCTGATGACTTTTAGTTGAGATTAAAGAAATAAGAATCGTTACGAAATTAGACGCACATGTAAAAATGTGTTACATAGCAAAGTTTTTCTAGAGAAGAAAAAACCAGAAGTAAAAGCTCAAATACAAAATGGAAGAAAGAACAGGAACTTTACTGTGTAAAAATTTAGAAAAAAAATAATGCTAACAGATACATTTAATCATTTTAACAAATACAATATAAATATTTCCTATGCTGTTGTATTCCTCTTGGGTTTGAATGTTCCCCTTTTTGTTGTCATATCACTTGTTTTTAGCAGCTGTTCCAAATACCATCATTAATACATAACACAAAATAAACATTTAACACATAACTCAAAATAAACATTAACATATAACTCAAAATAAACATGCTTATATTGAAGTTTAAAACTCAGTATAAAAAAAAATAAAGCACCTCTGGATTTTATGTTTAATTCACTTTCAAATGGTTTAAGCAAAATTAGAATTTTAAACCTCCTTGTTCAATTACTAAATTACTTAGAGCTAAAAGGAATAAACACAATAGTCAAAACAACTTGAGACACTACTATATTCCTTTTGTTAGCAATTAAGTGTGGCTGCTGTTAGTACAGAGGTGGAACTACAAGACTACTACATTAAGTGTGGCTGCTGTTAGTACAGAGCTGGAACTACAAGTCTACTGTATTAAGCGTGGCTGCTGTTAGTACAGATCTGGAACTACAAGGCTACTGCATCTTCTGATCAATAGATTGAATTGCGCTGTTGGAAATATGAGTAGGCGATAAGGAATATAAGCTGTATTTGCTACAGCCATCGAATATCCTTTGTATTTGTTGATTTTCAAAGATTCAGTTGGTAAGGTTGGAAGTTATGAAGAACATTTTGGTTTTTTTCTCATCCTTCTATTAATTTTAGTGTCTCAAACAAACGAATACATAATACAATTATAGGAATATATATACATAATAAACATGAATAACCTTTCTTTGCCTTAAGGGCAAGACATTTACATTTACTTCATTCAAGGATATACTTTTTTTTTGTAAAAAAACTTGGTCAGGCCAAAATGGAACTGTCTCATCAATGTTGTAATTCTATTATTGAAAATAAAAGGAAAATAATTAAAGCCCCTAGTGTAATTATAATTTAAAAGGTACAAATTTATTGGACAGTTTTATCTCTTAAAAGGATATAATGTTTTAATGTCCTTATTCAACCAGTTTCATTCAATGTGTTATTTAGTTTCTGTTAAAATAAAATGGAATCTACAAGGCACAATGTTGTTTCTTTGAAAATTCTTCTTATCATTTCTAAACTATTATAATGGAAAGGAGGCGAGAGTGAGGGCGACGGCTAGTTATTTTAACCATTTATAATCGAGTCATTTTCAAAATTATAAATTTGAATATTTATTTATTCTTTATTTGACATAAATAAATTGAGAAGAAAAAAAAAACAATAGGCAGTATGTGAAGCTTAATATTGATATGGAATGTAGAACTTACCTTTTCATGCGTTATGATTACAGACAAATTAAGATGAAATTGTTTGTTGACCTAATGTTCAAATAAATATTAAAATTAGTTACAATAGATCTTAAGTCCCATGATCACTTATACCATGCCAACTCTTGATGTCATTGATATTACTAAATTCAAAATGACATAAAAGTATAAGTAGAGACAACTTTTATTTTTTAATTATATATATAAATGAATATAATTGACCATATAATTTCAAATAATATAATGGTCAGAGTTGCGGTCCAAACAGAAACAAAAATAGTTAATAACTATTTATTTTCAGAAGTTTGAAGAGCTTCATCAGACCTGTTCAAGTTGATAGTTTTGGCGAAAAGTCGCCAATGTTGGATGTTAGATATGTTCATTGTATTCTGCAGCAGGCTTTGGTCTATCCTAGTTCGGTCCAAATCTATTGAATATGTTCATTGTATTCTGCAGCAGGCTTTGTTCGGTCCAAATCTATTGAATATGTTCATTGTATTCTGCAGCAG
>NW_027111154.1:180769-189334 GCF_000696795.3 Halyomorpha halys | reverse complement strand
ATATGTTCATTGTATTCTGCAGCAGGCTTTGGTCTATCCTGGTCCAGTCCAAATCTATCCTTGTCAGCCAGCATTGATGGACCTCTAATTTCCAACAAAAGGATTTTGATTAAACTTTTATAAAAAGGATTATTCCATTTTATTTCTACTTAAATTTTGTCCATAACAATTAACTGTACATTTTTCTACCTGATAGTTTATATCTTCCTAGTACATACTACTTTTAAAAATTACACCTCACTATGATGAAAAATTAATTTTTTTTCTATGAAAATTGAGGTTTGACAATTATGTGGTTTCACTCTTTTACCAATAAATATATACTGTTGTAAAATAAAAACCCATTTTAAACAAACTAATTACTTATTTTAATATTTTCAAGATTACTACATTTTAAATAGTGTTTTATTAACATTTCTTTTACTGCAATTACAGATAAATACAAATATTGTTCTTAATTATTTCAGAGGTCCTGTTCCAAACGGCACCCATCAAATGGAGGATACCAAGGCTTCACCTACTAAAGAACTACCAGAAAACAAAGAAAACAACATTCCGCCAGAAAAGCCATTGATGAAATCACCAGAGAAGATCGTGGTGAAGCAGCCCGAGAAGACTGTTGTGAAACCTCCGGAAAAGAAAGAAGAGGAGAGAGAAGTCATCATTCCATGGAGAGCACAACTGAGGAAGACCAATAGTACTTTGAACCTTCTAGAATAGCCAGTCCAATGTAATGATAATTCAAAAAGAGAAAGATGAAAAATATCATTCAGTGATATTAACAATTTTTCTAATGAAAGTTAAACGGCTCTAAGAAAATATTTTTAAAAATTAATGATCGGAAATATCAATTGTGAATTATATATTGTCGCATTGAGAACTGCTTGCTCAAGAAGAATGATAAGTAAGCTAATGCCCAAACTTAATAAATTCTCTTGGTTCCAAACTTTCTATATTCTCTATCTTTAGATATCTCATTATGGTTCTCATAGATAACTTTTATTATGGTTCTCATAGATAACTTTCTATATTCTCTATCTTTATATATCTCATTATGGTTCTCATAGATAACTTTCTATATTCTCTATCTTTAGATATCTCATTATGGTTCTCATAGATAACTTTTTTACTATAAAAATAAGGACAGACTTCCAAAACTGAATGAAACCTGCATCTATGAATTGATAGATTATTAACAATAATTTAGGAAATATTTCTTATCGATATTTTACCAGTAGTTTTCCAATCCATTTTCTTAATTTCTCAAACATTTTCTTTCTTCTTCTTCTTCTTCTTTCCTTCTGATAGTCAGAGTACTTTAAGTACAATAAAGTACTAAAACTCGACTGTCCTGGAACCGCTTGAATTCATGGACAAACGGTAAAAATATCCTAGGGATATGAAAAAGCCAAAGTATTAAAAAGTCACATATACACCTCTCTTCAATACAATTATATAACCCTACTGAAAACCAAAGGATTTCTGAAAAAGGAAATCTCTTGTGTTTTTATTTACTTCTCTTTATGGATAGCCAGATTATAATCAAATATTTTTCAATGTGTATAAAGAATGATATAAATTTGTATATAAATTAATATATACATTGTTAAATGCTCATTTTAAAGAGCTGTGATTAAGTGTAAATTTTACTATTATAACAGAGTTGGAAGCACTCATTGACGCCCATTCGTGAACATGTTTCTGTTGGAATTTAGGTTGTACATAAGTTGACCCAAATTTTTTTTTAGTAACCTATCAATCAATATCACAACTTATAAATCTTTGCAAAATAATAAATTCCATGATGATGTTGACCTAAACAGAATATTTTATGGTAAAGGAACAAACAGATAGTTAAACATTGCTATTTTTAAGGAACAACCAAATGCACTAATTTATTGAATGCACTTGGTATAGCATGAATTGTACATAACTTGCTACGGTCAATGACAAGACTATTTAATTTTGATGTCTAGTATTTAGAATATATTTTTGTTAATATACCAATTATATCTACTGCTTTGTCAAATATGTACTTTGGTGCAAAGTTTATTAATAAATTTGTTATTTAGTTAATAAACTTGGCTTTAATTTTAAAAGACCCCAATTATAATTCATATAACAATACATTCAACATCTAATTTGATATTTTATATTTACAAATACATTATTTTAATAATCGAAAGAATGAACATAGTGAATACTGAATATTTAAAAAAAATTGAAAACCTACACTGAGTGTAGATGGGACTCACTCAACTCAGTGACAGTTACCTAAATAACATTTTACTCAGCAACATAAAACATAATGAAACTCATTAGCCCTCTCTTTACATCAGGCATCAGTTTTTCTTAAATTTGCAGTGGCCAACCATAAAAATTACCGCTATCATTTTACGAGTTAACAACATTTAACTTTCAGTTAATTTTTATCCTGAATTACCATATCTTTACTTCTTTTCTGATATATTTTCCCTTTCCATTTCTGAACTCTAGTGAGAGATGGAGGAGCCTATCCAACAAGTTACCACTGGAGTGGGAAGGTACAGTTTTCATTCCATAGGGTTCTTTATTAGTACTTTAAATGCCCAAAGTTTCGACCAACCTGGCAACCCTAAGGACCATCTTGACTATAAGTTCAAAGCCTCACATCCAACCATTAAAATTCTTTTGCAGGCTATTCTGCTCAGGTCTAGTAAAATTAAGCTATTTTGGTACTTTTTCATTTAAATTTAGAATTTTTAAGTAACTATACACTATTATCACTCTCTTTTGACACTATGATTAGTTAATGAGTGTGATGATTAGTGAAGATAAGTGATAAGTGAGCTATAATAGTGTAAAGTTAATCTGTTATTAAAAGTTTTAAATTTACATGAAAAAGTAACTAACTAGATTAATTTGACTAATTTTATTAGACCTGGGCAGAATACAAAGCAGTGATAAGATTATATATAAAATAAAAAAGTTTAATTTGGGACAGTATTGGGAAAGATGAGTCATATTTTTCAATCATTTTATGGTTTATAGAATTTAACTTAGCATTTTTTTTTTTTACTATAACAGATTTTCAAAGTTAGGTATAAAAATATTTATTACTTATTTTTAATAACAAGTATACATTTTTTACACAAAAGTTTTGCAATGGAAAAATATTTAAATTGAAACTTAAAAGCTTAAACAGATTTGGCTGTACCTCAACCACACAATTTTTATGCAACATAAATATTAAAATCGATATTGAATTAATAATAAAGAATAATGGATTACTTACTTGTAACATATAAATAATTTATCCTTAGATAACACATAATATCTGTACTACTTAAAACCATCTTACTTGTGACCATCTATAATTTTTAAATAATACAATCGCCAAAACAGAATTAAATTTTAGGAGGTGTTTATTGAACATGTTTAACAAATTTCAAAGTAGGAGGAGAGTACATAATAGTGAGAGGGTAGACAATAATTCATGAAAAGAGGCTTTACAAAATGCCTTAGTGGTTCCACAAGTAGTAGCTCAACAAATAAACATACAGTCTAGGGCCTTCTTCTTTCATAATGAAAGATAATAGTTTTAGTCAAGAGTACAAACTTTATTCTTCATGATAAGGATGACTAATACTTTATTCTTCATGATAAGGATGGCTAATACTTTATTCTTCATGATAAGGATGGCTAATACTTTATTCTTCATGATAAGGATGGCTAATACTTTATTCTTCATGATAAGGATGACTAATGGTGACAATATAGGAGGTGAGTATTGTACAAGTCACTGAAATTGAAGCAAGTACACACTGCAAGGCTAATAGCATTAGTTTGTACTTCACTATAAAACAGGGCTCTGGCAAAACTCAAAACACCAAATGGACTACTTAACTTAAAACAAAATATAATTCGGTAATTGGTATAATAATAATTTGGTTTTAAAACAAAGTATAATTACCACTTGGCGGTAAGATTTCAAGCTAACAGCCCTGATGAAGGCTAGAAATTCTAGCAGAAACATTGGCATAATTAAATAAGGTACTTCAACTGATTTGTGTTTTAATTTGACTACACCCCCCAACCATCTTCTCCTCGTAAAACAAAGTAGAAAAATAAATTGAAGATTTACAGGATCTGGCTGAGAACATTCATTCCGGAGATGAAAACATTACAGTTGACGTTAAAATTTGCTCAAGTATAAAAATTAGTTGATTCATCCATCAAACGTGATCAAGAGCTCATGAACTTAACCCACTTATATAATCAATCATTACATATCTTCACTTCTTTAAATCTCAACATTTCGCAACTCAACAAATGTATGGTTCTTGAAAATGAGGAATGTATTTGTTAATGCCAAAAGCAATTAATCAAACTGAAACTAGGCTTATCTAATTTTTTTAGTACAAAATAAAAGTTTCTGTTACTTTAATGTTTTTACTAAATCATTTCCAGTAATATGGCATGTTTACATAAAGTCCTGGCGTACACAGACGACATTGCGGTCCTAGGAAGTTACCAAGATGAAATGGAAAGACTCCCAAAAGAGAAGCAGAGAAAATCGACTAGCAAGTAAATGAAAATAAAACAAAATATATGATTGTAAGCTGAAAAATCCACCCTAATGACATGGTCTGCATGGACGACAAATCGTTTCCGAAAGTAGACAGTTTAAAATACCTCGGCTCCAAAATAACATCAATAAATGATCAATGGGCTGAGATAGACCAGCGTATAGCAAGCATGAACAGAGCCTTCTTCACTCTGTCAAGAATACTGGAATCCCAAAAAATCTCTAAAAATTTGAAACTAAGGGTGTACAATATCATGATAAAGCCAGGTCTCATATATGGCTGCGAGACCTGGGCTTCAACAGATACCCTGGAAAGCAGAATCAAGAGATTTGTACGGAAAGTCCTCCGTACAATTAAAGGAGAGATCTGGGATCAGAGTCTTAATACAAGGAGGGGAAGAACTAACACTGAGCTGCTTGTAGAGACTGATCAATCAATATCTCATGATACGGAGGCAATGGGAGGCCAAAATCCAGATGTACAGACAGAATCAACAAAGATGTGAAAGAGTTGCATGCAGAAAACTGGAAAGAAGTAGCCCGAGACAAGAAGGCGTGGAGAAGACTGGTTCGGGTGACCAAAGATCAACAAGGTATGTAGAGCCAACTGAAAAAAAAAAAATAATAATAATTTAATGACAAACCTCTTCTGTAGTGCTTCCCAAATTATAATATATATATAGCATGTATATCAAACCTCTTCTGTAGTGCTTCCCAAATTTTCAATTAATGTCTACCACTTTTATGGCACTGAGTACCTCTTGTCACGAAAAAGTGAAACTCCTCTCTAAAGACAATTTTAAAATATCCTGCCCTGAAAATATAGGCATTTAGACCCTTTGGGAATGATGTGCAGCTAAATTTTCCTCACCTGAAGATGAATGTCCTCTTAAGGGATATAAAAATGTTGAAAAATGAGGAAACCGTATTAAATGGATTTGTATTTTGATATAGATACGTTCGTACAGTTATATTTATGCATATCTTTCAGGTATGTCATATAAAACCTTATTACAAAATACTAACAAGTAATAAAGTTGTTTTTATTATACTTCAATGTTTGTAATTGGGAAAAAGCAAGCTGTATGTTCCACCAGTCACAGTAAAAGCCCGATACCCCTATCTAGCTTATACTGTACCACTGGGAAATAGTGCGTAAATGGATTAGTCTCTCAACTACCTCACCATTTTTAAATAACTAATAATTAAAAAGGTAAAAGGGAGTAATCGAGAGCTGTAAGGTTCAAATTATTGAAAACCTAAAGCATTAATTTAAGATCAATTTCTAAAGAAGGAGAACATTCTGCAAGCTTTGTTTCCAGCTAAAGAAGCAGACTCAAGCTCTGAACAAACAAGACAGAAAGGTTTATGTCAGCTCAAAAGCTCTGTCGGGTTCATTTTAGAGACTAACTAGATGTTAACTCATTACTGTTTTCAATAATTTGCTTTTTAATCTGGGTTAATTATAAAAAAAAGTAAGTTACCTGACTCTGTATTTATATGAGCCGTAACAGCTGTTAAGAGCAATGGTTTTAGTGAAAAGAATAATCATGAAATCAAGTCACCACTTCTTACACTTTGATGAGTATAACAAGTAGTTTACATCATTTACATAAATAAACACATCCAAGAATGTAATATCCATACTAGGTTCTGAACCATAAGTTTACAAAGAAAGTAACATCATTTTTATTTGTGTTGAGGTTTTATTTCAAAACATAAAACTTTAGGTATATAAACAAATTATCTTCCTTTTTTTCTTTTAGAAAACTTACTTCAAAACATAAGGAGGCATTGGTGATTTCGCAATGCACCCCATGATAAGAAAATTCTTCTACATCCCCTGCATTGATAGACAAATGGGTATTGAGGATCTTGAGTAGCAATGAGTCGGAAGTTGGGAAAATTAACAACGTGTTTTATATAGTTGATAGTGTAATCGTTGATTGTCCTGCAACATGAATTAACAATTGTATTTAGTATAAATTGTGACCATAGTGTCTTCAAACATTATTCATTATATTAAATAAATATACAATCTAAATCAGATAAGGGAAATTATAGGTTTCTGATGAGGTCAGAACTAGAGAATTAACAAACAAATGTAGCCAGTTTCGTTGAGCACCTAACAAGTACATTTTGTTTATTGTCTTAAAATTGTTACTCTCCAAACAAGGCAAGCAAATAAGTTTTTTCAGTATTCACATTGTTTTCAAGATCTATAATTTGTTAAATAACCATTAATATTCAGAAGAGAGGTTCTAAGTGATTGACTGTAAGCAAAACTAGCTAATTCAAGGTTTGAAGTACAAGATCTATCGTCGTTTTTATTTTCTAATGGAAATTTGGTTAAACGCTGAAGTTTTTAGTTCTGAAAATTACAAACATTACTTACAACCCACTTGTGCAATATATACCAAAAATATCATTAACACTAAACTTCCTTTAACCCCCAAAATTTAAGAAGTCTTTACTTTCTGTATACAATAGAATACAATTATACAATACAATGGTAAGTTTTTAGTCTGTATAATACGCATTTGTAAGTGATGAAATGTAAGTTTGATGTTCTAACCTTAATCCTGCAGCCCATAATGTCACTTACCAGAAACACAACTTCCAGAGTGTATAAAAAAAAGTGGATATCTTTAGATACTCCAGTGCACCATCTTTATCTGAACTATTGCTTTGTTGTAAAATAAATAAGAATTGATCTGTTGCCTGTATCTTACTTGTTATAATCATTTTGTTGAGGGTGTTTTGAATTTCAGTAACTAGAAAGATTTACACTTTGTTTTGTTCTAATCATGGAATGAAAAAGACAAAAAAAACATGAAATCAACATTTTCTTTCAATTTAATATGCACTGTAAATAAGCACATGTCTTTTTGGAAAAAGTATCGTAAATAATAGCCATGATCCACATTTTAATATTCTGTCTCAATAGCTACTGTCGGCTACAGGTCTCACTCAAGCTAAATTCATCAAGAACAATTTTTTGATATATAAAAATTCATATTTTTCTGTAATCTAGACTCTACATAGTCAGAAACAAAATATTTATTTGGGCCATCATCATGTATTATATATGTAATAGGTCTAATCATATTTTATTATGCCAGAAATTAATTTTACTGTTCAAAAATGTAATGAACTAAAAAAACAACACAAAATTAACATTTTCAGATAATTAAACTAATTTAATGACAGAATTTCGAGTTAAACCCCATGAACTTCCACTTGCCAACTTTGATGAACCATTTTTGAAATATTGGTGTCAAGAAATAAAGTTGTAATAGCATTAACGAAAGTAATGAATGGAATTTGATAAAATTGAACCTGTAACTTTTTTACATTAATCCTCAACTTGGGCTAAAATTAATTTGATAAAGATGAAAGACCAGTTGGGTTCACTGATTCTAATCTAATTCTAGTCCTAATCTAGCAACTATAGTTCTAGTTCTTATAGCTATCATAGCAACAATAGAATATTTATTTTAGAGAAAACATTGTTAAAAAAAGCAAACTTACATTTTGAAACACCAAATCAAAAGATGAGAATGAAGTAAAAGATATAAGAAATATAAAGCTACAATGCCTTCCACTGAAGGCTGAGGAGAGGTTCTGTCTTCAACATCCTCCATCTTCTTAACAATGACCAAAAATCTAATTTCGATTTTATTTCATTAAATTGATATTAACAAATAATGGTCGTTTTTAATATTCTTTACTTCCCTGACATTTTTTATTTAAAAGACTATGGTTATTTTAAATTATGTTTATGTTAAATTTGAATGAAAATAATAATACTCTTGGGCAGGGCCCAGTGTGAACAGGTGGGGGTTCCGGGCTCATCTGGGGGATCTTAAAGGAGGTGTTTTATGGACATGTTTGAAACATCGACAGGAGTAAACAACTCATTAGTTGCTTTGTTTAATATTGAAAGTAGCAAACCCTAAAACAATGTTAAACATTCGCAGGAGTAAACAACTCATTAG
>NW_027111154.1:177686-179794 GCF_000696795.3 Halyomorpha halys | reverse complement strand
AGTGCTTATGCTTCCTCGCTGCCCAAGGAGTGGTACTTTAGTGCTTATGCTTCCTCGCTGCCCAAGGTAGGCAAACTTTGTATTCAAAAGGAAACGAAAAAAAAATCGGACATAAATTTTAGACATCGTTGAACAAATTTGGTTCCGTGTCTAATTTGTGTTCGAATATAAAGTATCGAACTAATAATGCGATTTCGAAAACATTTTTAGGGAGTGTGCTGATTGGTGCCAAGTCGGTCCCATATAGGTTTCATCAAATTCCTTCCCCACTAATTTTGCTAACGTAAGCGTATTTTTCTCGTCACAGCTCTATTTAAAAGATTGCGGATAAGAGACCCATATGTCTCCCTTTATTATCTTAATAAGATTCATTATTCGTTTCATACGTCTCCCTTTATTATCTTAATAAGATTCATTATTCATTTCATACGTCTCCCTTTTTTATGTTAATAAGATTCATTATTCATTTTATATTTTCATGCAACGGTGTACCTATGGCGGATTTATTTTTGAAAAAAATATATAAAATCCAGCAATGAGGTATTCCTTGCCGCTCTCAGCCTATCTTCAGCGACTATCCATCAGTAGGGATGGGATATCGATATTTTTCTTCCGATTTCTTATCCTTTAGACCAGTGGGGAGAAAAGGAGTTTACGAACAACTCATTCATAAAAATAGCATTATCTGTGTTTTTGGGCGAATATATAGTAGGGCGAAACGTCGGACATTAAAATAGATATAAACTATTTGTTCTTTTTTTGATCGGAACCCTGACCATCTTCTTATATTTAAGCTTTACGGTCAACTATATATACATATATAAATAGCATTATCGTTTGTTTTAAAAAACATTAGGTAACGTTTTTGCAATAACATTATGCAATAATAAAAAATAATGCCCCTGACGTTGGGCAGATCCCCTAGCTACGTCATTGGTTATATTTATTATTATTTTTAAATTATTTATAAGAGGCTCATTGTTCTTTATTCATAAAGGACGTTGTTACCAATATGAACAAATATGTATTCTTTGTTTCAAAGCACATATTGACGCGCACACACGTACAACTCCTTTCATTCGGAGAAGACAGACATTTTATGTTTTAATAATGCAAGGCAAAGTGCGGAAATTTCATTAATAGAATCTCAGTAATCGTTTGTTTCCTCTGAGCACTTTTTTCTTTTAAAAAAATAAATGGCCCCATTAATAAAATATAAAACTGCCCTGGCAGCATTATCATTAACATTCGGCCAATTGTTCAATGTTTGCCATACGTCATGTTTCGATATTCAAGGTCAAGGAGAGAGCTCGGTCAAAATCGATTTCTCATCACCAAAGCCCAGATTTTTAATCAATTGCATTTTTTAATTTTTTATATTTAGCATTGGCAGAATTGAATTAGCGCCAAGTTTTATTTTGTACTTGATGATGAATGCATGTTAGGCAATTTCAGTTAAATAAAAAAAAATATATATATATAATGAATTAGAATGGAACAATAATTAGTAATACAACAATATGACTAGTGTTGTATTCAATAATTCAGCCCTAACAATATGCTATGCTAAGCTATCGATATGCATCTTCCTTCATCCTGTCTCTTGTTTAGTTTTCTCACGAGTAGCAATATTTATTATTTTTAAAATATCAAAAGTAAGTACCTCATTCAGTTCTAAGTTGAAATCTTGGATCGACCCGTACAATACCATAGATGAAGCAGTTTTTTTACAACAAATTGGAAAATCGTTTATTGCAATTATTACTCAAAATATATTTCGAGAGAAAGAAAATCACAAATCCATCGAAGTGTTCAACAACAAGTAGGTTATCGAATTTTCTCAAGTTCTCAAATTATTTGGAGCATGACATCCCATTCCCTCCATTAAGAAATTAGTAACTACCATACATAAAAAGGTGAGTTCTATTTATTTATTTGCGTTACACAGGTGACTTGATCAGGGATTGTTTTTAATATTACCGAAAAACAAACCGATGACACGATCCCTCTTAAATTTAAATGCAGTATGATTTCAATTTGCTTACCAATCATTTTATTTTATTATTATGGAATAAAATAACTTTAAGATGGGATATTGCTTAATAATA
>NW_027111154.1:157584-177100 GCF_000696795.3 Halyomorpha halys | reverse complement strand
TCAGATATTGTTTGACAATATGATTCAAGTGGGGTTGTTTAACTAGATCAGATATTGTTTAATAATATGATTCGAATGGAGTTGTTTAACTAGATCCACCTTTCAGTTTTTCAGAATCGTGATCTTGTAATTTTTTTTTAAGATGACATCTGACCACCACTTACTAAAATTACTAACACATAATACAAATTACTAAAAATAATCATTCACGATTATTTCGTGTTTACTGAACATTTTATTAATGAATTGGAATATAAAAACTAAAAATATATTACAATCAATCTAATATTTATTTTAATGATTGGAGAAGTTTGTCGGGAGGTGCGGTCAGCAAAGAACAGCATAAATAAACAAAACCATATTTATTTATTTTATGCCGACGTTTCGACCTGAATTTCAGGTCTTCATCAAGGGTTATGGCGTAGAAGGTAGGCCTCCAACTGAACTTGAGTTGCAGGCCTACTTTCTACGCCGTCGATAAATTAATTAATATCGGGAAAATGAAATTTTGGAAAGCCACATCTAGGGTAAAGAAATATAAGTTGATGGGAAGGAATAACCTTCCCAAGATGTTATTAGAAGATGGGGTGGGTCCAGGTAGCAGATGGAACTAAGGGAAATAATGTACAGTACTATGTTAGTCAACAGCCTTACCTTCATTAATACACATATTAGTTTTGTTTCAACTAACTGAAGGAATTTCATGAAGCAAAAGATGTTGTTTGAAATAAGTTTAAAGTTTTTAAAAGAATTAAATGAAAGTATAATTCATATACCAGAGCAACTAGAAAAACATAGGAAAGAAAAACGGAAAAGGTTTTTATTAAAAATTTGGGACTGGCTGTTCTAGAAGAAGTTAATGAATAAAACGCTAAATGGTACTGGCTGTTCTAGAAAAAGGGCATGACTCGATTGTCTCCAGCCACGTTCACATCCTATTGTTTTAACTGGCTACAAATTACCACCAATCCAAGATCGTTATAAATAAAGTCATATCATAATCTGATTAGAAAAATATTTTAAATGACCAAAAAATTAGGATTTAAGAATCAAATTATAACTGTATCTTGTAATAAATTGCTCACTAATTCGTAAGAGCATATAGCTCACTAATTTATAAGAACATATAGCTCACTAATTCATAACAACATATAGTTCACTAATTCATAAAAACAAATTCAACACTTCCGTTATCTGAAAGAGTCTCCCCGGCTATCTCGTTCCTTAAAACGACAACCATCCACCATGGACCCTCCAACGTCCTAAAATAATTCTAGACCTATCCAAATACTCCAATAATAATACCGAACCAGCTGAATATAAAGACCACTGTTCTGGCTTTCTTCATAACATGCCGCAGCCCTTTGTACTTTACATATATGGATCTAAATCAAACCAATCATCAGCGTCATCTTTCGTAAACAAATATTCGGCGTACAAAAGCCCACAAACTATGCAACACATTCACTGCCGAGTTAAATACAATAGCAGTAGCATTTTAACTTCTATTTCTCTTTGACCCACAACAATGTAACAATAATTACAGACTCGATAAGCTCGTAGAAAGATTTAGATGATTTATATGCGGAGCATCCGAAAATTTCCTGCATCCATTTCTGCCTAAATACTGAAAAATCTGGGTATGACAGTTACATTTATATGGGTTCTAAGTCTTGTAGGAATCGCAGGGAATGAACTGGTCCAACGAGCTGCAAGAGCAGCACTCGCGCTTCCGGGGAGGGGTAAAGCAATTTTATCTCCATCAGAAATGAGCAAACCTCTCGAGAAAAAAAATCATAGGCAGATGGCAATCTTTGTGGAATGAAAGCCCAAGGAGTAAACTAAAAATAATTAAAAAGGACGTCAAGGGGTACCTCCAGCCATAAATGCCGTAGAGAGGAGGTCGTAATGACCAGGCTGAGAATAGGTCACACGAGGCTCACCCACTCATATCTTATCTCAAAACAAACACCTCCGTCATATCTTCTTGGATTGCCCATATTTCACGTCACACTTAAATCCAGTTGTTTCAAAAACTCTCAGTGACGATGATAAAACAATAGAATTAGTATTTCATATTTTAAAATAAAAAGGTGCGCTAGCCCAAATATGGGCGTTGATGACCTCAGGGTTTTACACCCTAAAGCCCCAGCCGACAACAACAACTAACCAAAATATAACATCGAACTGACCAAAAAAAAAATAATATAATAAAAAAATAAAACAAATGAAAGCAAAATTTAATAAGAACTAAATGGCAATGATGATCAGTCAATGGTGTTGACGACAAATCAATGGTGTTGATATTTTACGCCATTAAACAAAAACAAACAAAGTTCCCATATCCCTTCCATAAACATTTCAAATAAAACTCAAACCTCAGAAAATTGAAACACAGACGTGTGCAGGGGAACCCTTCCAAATAGATGTTAGATAGGATAGAGGCTAAATAAATGCATCCAGGGAGAAAGGAGGATTTGTTGGCCCCAATATAAGTCGATATTATAAGTATTACTATATTATATTAGATAAGTTTCTAAGATTTAAAAAAAAAAATGGTTTTAGCCTTACTGTACAATGAAATACAGAAAAAATACAGTACACCCGGTGGGCCTATATATATACATTGTTATAAATAAAACGAAAAAATAAATAGATAAAAATAATAATTCTTAATAAAAGATAAAAGTAAAGTTAATAATAAAAACAATGACATTTATTGATTTAACAAAATAAATAACTGACTTCTAATGGGGAAAAAAAAGAAGTGAATTTTATAAAAAGATGAAGAGAGGGAGAAAAAAAAGAAATTAAGATAAAATAAAATTTTAGAGTGATAACAGAAATGATAAATTTAGAAATAGAATTTATACCAGGATGTCCTGCAGCAGGCTGGGCTTTAGTCTTCGGGCTGAGGTTGGGTTTCCCATGTTGTATGTCACTGCTCCTTTAACTGTAGATAACTGGGAGTGGAACTTCATGAACTTGTTTTTATGTAATCCTCCTCTATTTGTGATTTCATATGCAATTGCCTAGGATATAGCATTGCTAACCTTACGTTAGTTTGATGTGGACATGACGGTTCAAGGTAAGGCAGTGATCGAGGTGGATTCCCAGCTATCTTCCTGTTTCACTGGCAGGATTCCATTTTACATTTTTACCTTTGGGGATCAGTTCCAGTGGGTCTGGTGGGCGTCGAAGAGTAAAAACGTTTGAAGTACATTTTTCAATGTTGAGACTAATCATCCATTTAGTTAAATATTGTTCTAGTTCATTAAGGCGACTTTGCAAAAGATTTCTAGCTATTGTTATGTCATAAGAACACTACTGTATCGTCAACAAACTTAGCTATAGAGGTATGTGTGGGCTGAATGATGTGAACATAGAAGTTGAACAGAATAAGAGAAAGGACTGAACCTTGTGGAGCAACGGCTTGGATTAATAGCATGATTACTTCATGAATATTCTTCAAAATCAGATAAATTAATATCTTTGGTGATTATTGGAGGTAACATCTATATTAGCAAGTTAATATTATAACCATTTTATTTTTAATAATTTATTTATCTACTGTCATGTAGGGCATTCCCTAAAACATTTTTTTTTTAAAAAGCAATTGAAAAAAAAATTGACCTTAAGGAGAATGAAATTATCTTATTGTGAAATGTCTTGGTATATTGGAACGTCCCTATGTTGTTTTGAAAGAAGATAAAAGAGCTGGGCAGTTGAGCAGGGCCTAAATTAACTATGAAAAATCTCTCTTTCTTTAAAATGGTACAATTTATCAAGCAATAGCTTTAGGTTTAGCTTTTTTTGTTTATGATAACAATATTTTTATATTGAAACAAAGTGGAGGTAACGGAGGGCGCAGAGTCCTTCGCCCAAAATTTGGTCTGAGTGGGCTCTTTCAACTTTCACATTTCTTCAAAATAGCATAAATACAGAAATATTGAGCTCAATATAATCTGCCAATTAATACGTAATTTTTTCTTCCTACAAAAATGTTGAAAAAGTTTTGTTTCGATGCAGTGCTGATGTTGAAAAATAAATTTTTTCTTTAAATTGATTGCTAACATATTCCATTCCGTGTTTCCTCGAGTCATTTGCAAAGGAAATTATTGTTAGTTCGTGCTCAACAGGACCAAAAAAGCTAATTATTACAGCACTTCACTCATTCGCTAATTTTTCCTTTACTTAGTTACTTATAGTATTTAAAATTAGCTCACTGTATTCTTATACATCGTCGGTTTGGAACAGGACTGTCAGAATTAAAAATAATTCATTTTTATCTTTTCACATTGAAACGGCGGCAATTCGTTTATGTTTTTATGTGGAAGAGAATTAAAAATTGTAACTCTCTTCCATATAAAAATATAGACAGTCGTTTCATTGTGAAAACATATAAATGGAATTTGGTCCGGGTGCGGTCAAATAAAACTCAAATAGTAAATTGCTGTACTATTTTTATTTGAGCCAACGTTTCGCCCCACGTTGCAGGGCTTCGTCAGGGCTGTTTTGACGGAAGTCAAAGTCAGAGTTGGCTCAAATAAAAATAGTCCACCAATTTACTATTTGAGTTTAATTTGACCTCACCCGGACCAAATTCCATTTATTGATACACACGGTCAATCAGCAATCTTCCAGTATGTCATATAAAAAAATATTTTGAGTTGTGACCGTCTTCTTCCAAACCGACTATATATCATCAACTTTGGGCAATACTAATTTAAAAACAATTATTCAATTCGGATCATAACAAAAAAAAAAGCAAGAAAAAAAGAATTGTCCCATAAATTAAAAACGTTTTATGTGGATTAGTTCTGTATGTATAATAGAAGTCTGTACTCCAAGGCCACCTAACGATAAGGTCTTCTAACTCACGTAATTTTTTTTGTTGTTGTTTTACTTTATTTATTTTATTCACAACTGTAAATAATATTTTACAACCAGCGAATTAGATGTATAGGAAAAAACAAAAAACAATGTCTTGAAGGCATGGAGGTTAAGGTCATCCAATGATGCCTCTCCATTAAAATTGAAATTTAAAAATCAATTTAAGAGATCCCTGTTCCAGCTCCTTCGTAAAAGTCCAGTGTCTCGTATTGATCAGTCCTTGAGGTTTGATGTGCATTCGAAGTGTGTTGTAAAACCGTTTATATAATGATTTAATAGTTGTTTGTACGAAGGGAGTTTGTAAGTATTTGTGTAAATTCTTGTTACTGATGTTGGGGGGAGCGCTACTGATCAGTCTTAGTAATTTTGTTTGAAATTGTTGCAGTTTCAGTAAGTTATTTTTTTTGGCATATCTGTAAATTTGTGCACCATAAGTCCAAATTGGTCTAAGAAGGTAAGTACTCATATAACTCTGTAGTTTTACCGAAAGTGGTAATTTTGATCGTTTATTTGAAATATGAAATAATAATAATTTAAGTCGGAAGCTTTTCTTTTTGTTTTTTGATGTGGGATATCCATGTAAGTCGTTTGTCCAGTGTCAATCCAAGGCATTTTACTGTGTCTGTCCGGTTTAAACTTCGTTTAGAAAAACAGAAGGACAAAATCCACGACGGAGCGTAACAGTTATTTGTACTGATTTCTCAATGTTTTTCGCTGCTTTCCATTTGATACACCATTTCTGAATGTGAGCTAGGTGTATTTATAAATGTTGTGAGGCTTGTGCTGGGTCGCCATGCTTGGCTAAAATGGCTGTATCGTCAGCATATGTGGTCTTGAGAGTATGCTCCATTGTGGGTAGATCGGAAGTATACAACGTGTATGATAAAGGCGCTAGTATAGAGCTCTGCGGAACTTCACCTTCTGCTGCGAAATATGAGGAGAGCGCTGATCCCTGTCGAATCCGAAAGTATCTCTCTCCTAAATAAGACTGTAGGATTAGATAGTAAGTGCTGGAAAGAACTCTTTTCAGTTTATAAGGGAGTTCTGCATGCTAAACTATTGAATACTTGGTGCACAAAAAGAAAGGGACCTGTTACGTAAAGGTTTTTACAAAGGCAAAGATATGAAATCTATGACTCGATGAAGTTGATGGGTTGTAGAATGATGATGACAGAAGTGGAATTGATGATGAGTTAGGGTTGTATCTTAGGGAACAAGGGAATTAAAAGTTTGTCTAATTATGAGGTTTATTAAAGTACATGAATATGACAATAGTCCCGACACGTTGTGCAACATTATGATAATTTAGAATAAAATATATTCAAATTTTGGAAGTTTTTAACCTCAAAAGATTTATTGAAATTTATTTACCAGACTTCCTAAAAAGAAAATCCAGATTTTAATATCATTATAATGACCAAGAATTTCCACTGGTCGGAAGATGGGTTGTACGTAACACCGAGTTATTGAGTGCAGTGAGGAATACAATGGCCTTTCTGGGAAAGTGCTACATGATTTCAGAGGTAATTAAGTCATAACCGGGGGGCTAATGCTTTGGTAGGTTACTATTCCTCTTTGTACTTCTTTTTGGGGTGAATGATTTTGGAGGCAGAAAAAGTAGCAAAGATATATCTAGAAATGATAGAATGGTGGAGCCATATTGTGGATTATAGAGGTGTGAGCTAGGTCTGATATATAATCACCAAGGTGTTCTGGTTTTTGTTCATACGTGATGTCATAGGCAGAAGTCGGTGTAATTTTCAGAGGATGGGAAGTGTGCTTTTATCGGAGAAGTTTTTTGGGCGTAAATGTTTAATTTTTTTTTAAAAATATTTTTTACTATATTTCCAGTCATATTATGGGCTTGAACTGGACCATATTTCAAGTCATATTATTTTACAGAATGGCGCCAATTGCGTTTCAACCAATTCAAACAGAAAAAAAAGAGGGAGAGGCCTCACCACATAATACATTTACATGCAAAGTTTTCTCATTACCTGAATCGATTTTTAAATTAAAATAAACACTAATGGACAGTTTTAAGCTGATAAACTGTTTGCGACAAATTCTAATCAATTAACAATAAATTTACGATGTTTTCGTTTAGAAACTTTTTTATAATGTTTTAATATACTTTTTAAAGTAATTTTAAAGAGAACAAATTTTTTATTGAAGCAGTAATAAAAGTAGACTTCAGTACTGATGATGTTGGTATCGATAAAAATATTGATATCGATTTATAGTTATCATTCGACTCCTTTATCTTAAAAACAAACAGTGGATGTTCATTCGTTATCAGTCAGTGTTGTGGTATGAGATTCAGTATTGTCTCTTGTATACAACGGAAGATATGATTTAACATGGTGATTTGTCACTCCTTGAGGACATTAGTGTGTATTTTTTTCTTTTTTTGTATAATCCATTATGTCTATGGATAAGAGCCTAGGTCTTAAGAGGTTGAAAAAGAAGACCATCAAAAGCATTGCCCTGGCTGTTATTATTTTAAGTCTGATCCTAGTAGTCTATCAGTTAGTTCTTGTAAAGATGATCGAAGAGTACAGTAAAAAGAGTATTTTCGAACACGATACTTTGAAAGTGGAAAAGTTTTTGAATCCTTCTCAAAGCGAGAGAGGAGGGTTTATTTGTCACTCCTCAGGTGTCATGATATCCCTTTCGAAATTGAATGATGATTATTGTGACTGCCCTGATGGGAGTGATGAGCCTCAGACAGATGCCTGTCCCAATTATGAGTTTCAATGTCATGATCGTCACCATTTAGGTATTGTAATAATTTCTCTATTCATTTGTTCTTTAATATCTTCAAATTTACTACTTGTTCATAATACTTGTAGTGAAACTTCCATCCAGTCGAGTGAATGATGGAATATGCGATTGCTGTGATGGGTCCGATGAATGGAAAAGGGAATCTTCTTCAATTAAACAAAGCAGTAAGTTGCAAACATTTTAGGTTATGTTTGGTACTAGAGTACAAGCCCCAGTGGCTGGAATTTCAATATTCCTACTTACATAATTATTACATCTGCTTTACTTATACAACAGCTGTTGACTTCCACTTTCTCAAAATGGATAAAAAATAAAACAGATCTTTTTCAGTTGAGGTCAGGTCATTACTAACTGATTCTGGTTTTTGTAAACTAGTACCTGATATTTGTCTAAATTAAATGAAAAATCATTTATTAAGATATGTATTTATTTTTCCAGTTGAAGTTCAGAAAAAAACTGGAGTGTTTCTTAGTCCATGCCCCAACACATGTTCAAAGTGATTATTTGGCACTGTGATGATTGGTTCAGTCTTGAGCGAAGGGCTGTAGTCTTTTAAAATATCAACAGATTTTAATAAATAATCAATTATAAACAGATGACTCTTAGTTTCAGAAATTACTAGTTTTTTAATGAAATTTTATTGTTTCACTGTTAATATAAACGTATAGAAGAAAATTATGTTTGTATATATTGATATTGTACCTGTTATTAAAGTTATTTATTAATAGAATTAAGAAAATTAGATATACTTTTTCTTTTATCAGTAATGATGTATAAATTTTTTTTTGTGATGCTGTGCTCATCTATGCTGGGATGGGTAAATACGTAATTTAATTCTTTTATTTTCTTAAGTTTGATTTACACTATACCAAAACTGACATGACTTGTCTTAATTATTAATCAAGATTTCGTGGAGATAGCTGAGTAGCTGTAACTTTCAATTGACCAGAAATGATTCCTTTTTTTTTTTTTTTTTTTTTTTTTTTTTTTAAGTTTGCTAAAAGCATTTAAAACTTTTATTTATTGTGTCCACATTAACAAACTTATAATTATATTGTTTGTATTAGAAGAGACATTTGAGTTCCTCGTTATTACCATCCTTAAATGCTATCAATTGCCAGAGAAAAGTGGTGTTATGAAGCCATTTAATTTAGAAGTAGAACAGTACAGACCTGTGGCTTTTTGATATGTCTAGAAATTGTGGTTTTCTTTTGAGTCCTCCAACCTTTGCCTTGTTATATTTCTGAGATATAAGATTAAATGAATTTGGAAGAAATAGGTTAGTGAAACGAAAATAAGACAAAAATGCTATAGAAAGCAAATTCTTTTATTTTTACATTCTAATCATCTGAAGATTTCTTGTAAAAATATCAAGAATTTGGATGACACTGAATTATCTTGTTTGACCTTAGCCTTTTTGGAAGATTTTGGGAGAAATATTTATTTTTATATTTATTAAACTTCATAATCTTACATTATGTATTAATTTTGGGTTTGATCTAAATTGCAGTTTACTTTTATCTTTTGCATAGCTTTTTGTTGGTATGGGTATAGTGTCAATCAGAAGAAAATTAGATATGACAATGCTATTTTATAGTTTTCATACATTTTAATACAGTTTTGTAGAAAATTCACATAGGTTAGAAATTTAACTAACATAAAACTAAATTAAATTAAAAATTTGTGTCTCATGATAATGAACTGCCAATAAATAAGTAATTACTGCTCTTATCAACAGACTGCATTTTTTAAGATTAAGTCTTCTTTTGGACCTGGTAATTGATTTTAATAAAATTTTTTCAATCACATTTTTTTAACAGTGGACTTACGGACACATTTTCTATTGAATTTTAGACAAATATAAAAAATAATTTATTTTTCTTTATTTATGAGAGTATAAAATTTGGAATTCTCCAAATTGACTCACATTGTAAATCTATTGTTAAGCCAATGGGGTACAGTTAGTAAAAATCATGATTATTTAACTAAATTATTTTAGTTTCTCATTGATTGCATTTTTAAAAATCCTTTTGAGACAATCACATTTGAAATTGTTTAATATTTTTCATGAATGGAACTAATTTTTTTTTTATTTTGATTATATTTAATACGTTTTGTCTTAAGACTTTCTTTTGAATCCCAGAACGAGAATGGTAAGATTCTATCCTCTCTGGAACCGAACCCAGAGCGCCCTGGATCAGGCCGCTCTTGAATTGAATACATTTCAGATTATTAGCGATTACCAAATTAAGATAAAAAAGGATCAATTGAAAGAAGTAAACTAGCTTTCCTGAACACTAAATATAACAAAGTATCAATTGAAGGAAATAAATTAGCTTTCATAAACACTAAATATAAAGAATATTGGCACATTATTTGAGTGTACTCAGGATCTATTGCATTCACTTCATCAATCACAAGACTTATTGGAAATCAGATCACATTCCTCATGCATTGTATCTTAAATGTGAATCATTGCATTCACTTAGTTGTCATATCGTTAAATATGTGCTGTAGATTTGACTGTAACACATAATGACTGATAATATATTTTTTGTTTTCTGATTAAATAATTAATAATGTTGAGAAAAGACATCAGTTTTACTGAGTTTGCTGTGTGGTAAATTATTTTTTAATGATATTAACCTTATTTTACCAATGTTGATTTAAAAATAAAAATTACTAAAAAAATACTCTAGTTGATTCTTTCCATCAATCTTTAGCTGTAGAATACATTGACAGTCTTATACAATGTGGAAGGTTTTTCATCATTATTTTCCATGTAAGTTTTATAATGTGAAATGCTTTCTATATTTTCTCACTAATTTTGATTTTTCTTTCATCTACGTTTTTGGATTCTTCATCCACCTTCAGGATGATACATCTGAAATTTGGAAAATCTTCTTCCCATCTGGTTATTAGAGTTGTGGTTTTACTTTGTAATAGTTTGATAAAAAGTGCAATCCCAAAGAGCTTAGGATAATTTCCCTGCACAGGAGAATTATAAATGGCTTCAAGTTATGGGGATTAAGGATTTCTACGGAATAATGTAAAACTGTTGGTCAAAGGACCTCTCTCTTTAAAGGCAAGTTCACACTGGACGTCCAGAGGTTTCATCGAGGAAAAGGGGTGGAACCTGAGTGAGATGATGAGTAATATCAAAATAAGTTACTGTCGAAGGATCTTTGGAACTATAGTCCACCTGTACATCAGCCTCTTGTTGAGTGATTCTATGCTATTCTAGGGAGATTTATAATTCTTTTTTATTTATTTGGGATTTTAATGTTTCTTTGTTCCCTAACTGAGGGCAGGAAATGGCGGATTATCCAACAGGTTACAACTTATTCTAGCAAGAGTGAGGCGGTCAAAATTTATTCTGAGGTTCTACTAATAAATAAGTTGAAGTGATCAGGCCAGATACAACCTGATATAGCTTCTGACATGAATGTTTAGTGTATTGCTCAACATGCTCGACTAACCATGTACTATATAATATATATAGTAATATACAGTAGTCATAGCCAAAGTTGTTTAGGAATCTCCTTTAGTAATATACAGTATTCACAGCCAAAGTTGTTTTGGAATCTCCTCTAGTAATAGAAAGTAGTCACATCCATATAACTAGAATGAATTTTGTTGTAATTACACTTAACCTATTCAGAAACAAAACCTACCCTTAGATAAGCAAACTTTTTTTATGTACCTGGAATAAAATTGTTGTTTTTTTCGGCCAAGACTCCCATTGGAGTCCTATACTGCCTAACCATGGTTGGGGGTCAAAGTTCTTCATTTTGTGGGACCGCCACTCAATGAAAAAAGTCAACGTCCCAGGCCGGATTCGAACCGGCACCACCAATAGACATCTAATTGGTAAGACTGTGTCTTAACCACTGAGCTATGGGCGGCCCCTAAAAATTTGTTGTTATTCCACTTAACCTATTAAGAAACAAAACGTATACTTAGATCAGCAAAATATTTTTTACTTAACTGGAAATGAAGTGCGTTGAGCCCTTAAGTGTATTTTGAGATTTTTTATTAAGACAAAAAAAATATAATCTAAAAAGGTGAACATTTTCAGTGTCATATATAAGAATCACTGATTCTTTTTAGGTTCATTGTATTGAATTCTGTTTAGTGACTGTGGAACCTATAGAGGAATATGAAAATGATAATAAGATTTACAAGTATATTTTAGGGGTCAAGAAAATCCCCTTGAAATTTTAATAGCTGAGAATTCTATCAGAGATTGAGGTTTATCAAGGATACTGTTCAATCACACTATACTATTTTAGTGCCTAAAGAAAACTTCTTTCCATATTCCATAAATGAACAGAAAGAACAAAGATATCACACTTATTATAGTATCATGTAAGCTAGACTGGATGCACACCTGCCCCTGTCCCTTATTATAGTATCCACACGGAGATGGAGTGAAATATTCTTTAAATAATTTTACTTCTGAATATCGATCTACAAGACAATTGGCGAATTTTGATGTAGCTAATAGGATTCTGAACCGGCAGCTAATGTAGAATACAAGGATGGCCTTGATTACTTACTTTAAGAAATGTCTTGTATTAAAGGACCTTTCCAATATGCTAGAACTGGAGCTATGGAAAATAGTTTGAAGCATACTTCAGGTTGCTCTCTCAAACCATTTTGATCTACAGGTTGAGCAAGTGTAAACTATTTTGTAGCTCAGTTTCATTAGATCGCAATCCATAAGTCTGTGGACCACAAAATGAGAAATTCCTAACTTGAGGCGGAAGGGGAGTTTCCCATGGAAAATAATTTGAAATTAGATTAAGGTTAAATTAAAAGAATATTATAAACTATTTCTATAGAGGATTTGTCTGTTAAAAGTTTTCTACTGACATTCAAACATAAGGAAAGATAAATAATAAAATCAGTACTGACAATATGTGATCACAAAATAAATGTTAGTGGATCGATCCTCTAGCGGTTGGAGGGCTGCCACTGTTCTAGATAGAGTAATTTAAAAAAAAGTTCATTCTGGTTTCTCTCACTTCTTCTCTTTTTTTCATTTTTTTTTTTAAACTTTTGATATTGATAATATTATAGTTCTAACCATGGGTAGTTTCTCTACACGCCCCTATCACTCCATTATAACTCAGGTCAAATTTACTGAATGTATTATAATGTGGAGTTGTAAATTTCAATAAATATATTAAGTACAAAAAGATATTGATAATAGGTACCAATATGTAAAAGAATTACATTACAATAAAAATAGAGGTCATGAATCGCCATCTGCTGTAAATATTTCAAACAATTTGGAACAAAGACCAATGAAAGAGATTATTAAAATAAAATTGTTTATTGCCTGATATTATATTTACATATTTAAACAAATATATATTTTTTAAATACTTGTCCTATTTAATAAATATAATACATAAAAAAATATGGTAAAAAGGAGATTATTTAACTAAATGGTAAGTACAATGAAGCGACTTATATCTTATTTCAATGGAAGATACATAACAGCACAAATGGCAAAACAAAAAATATTTACATTCCAGTTTTTAATTATCAAATACATTTCCTCTGACTAGAAAGTTAATATTAAAAAGAGTGAGTCACTTAAGAGTGATTGAGTGAGTCACTCTTAAATCTAGTTACATTCTCAAGTAGCATCAGCCATTGTCGGAAATAATTAAATAAACAACTCCAATGATTGATGTCACTGCAGCCATATTCCATACTTCTACATCAATTAACTGGCATGTCACAAACCATGCTCGTATGGAGAAAATGCTGTCTTAGCACAGGCTTAACAATATTCAGTAAAACTGCGACTCGTTAAATTTAATTTTTAATTTTTTTTTTTAACAATTTATCTTTAGAAGGCATAATATACTTTCTAGCCGAACATGACCATTCTGTGTACTATTGCACTTATTATTAAGTAACGCCGTCGTTGAAGCTGAAGGCGGCGTCGATGACGTCAAAATGGATGCTAAGGCTGGGAATGCTGCTTTCGAAATGGATCATCCGTTTCACCGGAGAACCCAACTTCCTCAACCAATCGGAAAATGCCTTCTCTTCTTTCCTGATCCAAGGCCTCCTGTCATCACAGATCTGGTAAGGAGTCACATGGACGTGGACCCTGATACCTGACAACAAATAGCCATATTACACAAATTATGTGAAGCAGTGAAAGGAAAAGTGGTGTAATTCATTACTTTTTTTTTACATGAGGTCATGACCAAATCAGCCTCCTCTTTAGCCAAATCTATTAGATCAAATAATCATGCAGCTCATACCTCTCTTAATAGCTGCACAGCAATAGCATTTCTATTCAACTTTATTATGTGTGTTATATACATATACATATTTGTATAAACACAAATATAAAAAGTCGACTTATGTATTTCTTAACATCAAAAGAAATTATTGACAGACGACAATTAGCTATCAGGTCTATTAGCAAAACAGAGGTTTACAGAACCAAAAAATTACATACTGATTACAAAACATATCACATGACGAGATAGAACTACCAATTCAATCCAACAAATGGCTACAACCTACATCATACATAAAGGTACTTTCACCGATGAACACATATGACTCTGATATAACTGACATATACAAGGATGGTAGCAAGATGGATGGCAATGTTGGTTGTGCAAGGACTGGTTCAGATAAACTTGGAAATGTAATAGAATGCCAGTACAAGCTAGCATCATGGTGTTCCATCAACCAGGTCGAGAAATTAGCCGTTTTAAAAGCCTTAGAAAACCTTGAATATACTGAATATATATGACAAATATATGAATACTTCTAAGGTGCATTTGCATATAGTCTTACATACAGATAACATGAATGTTCTGCACTCACTCAATAACATAAACATTCATGACCCATTGACTGAGGAAATAAGACTAAAAATACTTTAACTACAGTATTTTAAAAAATCAGTGGAGGTAAAAGGACACTCGAGCATAGAGGGTAACGAAAGAGCTGACTCGGCCAAAGAGGAAGGAACCATACAGCCCTCTTATAGCAAGGCTCCCATCTCCCATATCAGAAATCTTATCACCAATGAGCTTGTTGCTAGCTGGAACACAATGTGGAATTCTTTGGATAAATCACCTAGCCTTCACAAATACATTACATAATCACAAACAAATACACAGTACAGAATACACATTGACACAATTCCTTACAGAACATAGTAACACAAAATATTACTTAAAACGATTTAATATTATGACGACTGACAAGTGTGACGAAGATGGGCAAGTGCACAATTTTAAACATATACTTTATGAATGTAAACTTTATGACCGACAAAGAGTTGAGCTAATACAAGATGTGTTACTGAAACAGGGAAATTGGCCTGAACCAGAACATATACTTTTTACTAAATTTAAGACAGACTTACTATTCATAAAACAAATTGACTTTGACCAGCTGACTAATTATAGAAGGGCAATCTATTTATTTCTCACTAGGTAGTCAATCTATTTTTGATACATTGTCTGTTTCTATTTTATGTTGTTATTTGTGTCATTATGTATTTATTAGAATAATATGAATTTAAATTTTGTACCTCTGATTTTTTATTAATGGCTTGATTCTTATGTTTTTCTATTGTGGTCATTTCTTTAAAATTTCGCTTGTCGTTTTTTTCCTGATGTATGATTTTTGGAGCATCAAATTTAAATATATGTCATGTTTGTCTAAAATGTGTAGCGAGAGCTTTTTGGTCAGGTTTGTTTGGGTTGTTTGTTATAGAGGTACAACTATATTTATGTTGATACACCCTTCTTTTTACATACTGTTCTGAAGTTCTAAAGTAGGATTTCCTGCAGTTTTCTTCACAGGGGATTTTATACACTATATTAGATAGTAGTTCTATTTTATCCTTGTCTTTTTGTATTGGTGTAAAGTTTAGATAAAGTGGCCGTGTTTTTGTATGTAAATGCGTTATCGTTTTTGTCTTTGTAATTCTTTAGAGTTTTTGATATTCCCTCTGAAAGTGTGGGTATATATGAGATTGTGTAGTATCTTTTGCTGTTGATTTCATGGAGTTGTGGTTGTGTCAATGTTTGTGTTTATGCTTTAGTAATTGATAAACTAGTTTATGTGGGTACCCATCTGATAGGAGATCTACAACTTTGTTTTTTATTATTTTTTGATATTTAGGGGATGTTAAATTTTGTGTCCGGTTCATTAAATTTTTAGCTGTGTTAATTTTGTATCTTTTTGGGCATTGGCTGATATAGTGTATGTATCTTCCATAGTGAATAGGTTTTTGCCACCATTTCGTTTCTAATATAAATTAATATAAAACCGGTACATGTGGCGAAGCCTAAACAGACCTGACTTTCATTTCAAAACCATTTCAGGCCTTCCCTGAATTTAAATATGTAAGCATCATAAAGTAGAACACACTGTTGAGAATTTTTTGTGATAATTATTTGAAGAGAGTGTATGTTCTAAAAAAAAAAGCTGTTTTTCTCATTGTAGGGCTCGACTCTACAAACAAATAAGTTGCGAAATATCGCCAAAAAATGTATTATTACAAAGTAATTATTGACTGATCCTCAAGACCCACCAAAACAAATGTATACATACAACAGTCGAGAAAAAAGTTATCAGTATATAAGTAAAGTAAGTCCGGGGAAAATTGGAGAGGGAAAAAATCAGGAGAGTAGCTCGGGAGAATTTAAACCTCACAGATAGGAAGGGAATGATAAAAATTGGGACAATTGTATATAGAAAGTTGGGATCAAACAGGGGTAAGGAGATTCAGCGATACGAGGGACCATTCAGGGTGATAATAATAAGAGAACATAATGTTGTGACTATTGAGAGTATTAGAGAACCCAAAAAGCATAGGACCGTTCATATTGAACAACTTAAAGTCCCACAAACTGAAACACCGGCACAAGAGTAATCCGGAGTGTCCTCATCTCAACTTATCTGTTGTGTTATCTTTTCTTAACTGGTAATTAATTTTTTTTTAATTTATCTTTGATTATGGCGATGTACTGAATAAATTACGTTGCATTTTTTTTAATTGTATAAATTCATGATTTTATTTTTATTTTGCTTTACTTTTAGTTTGTAATAAGCGATTATGAGGAGTGTCTATCTTTTGCTTTCTTTATTTTGTTTTCTTTATTGTAAATAGTTATTTTTGTTGTATTTTATATTAATTTATTGTATAGTTAAAGTTTACGAGGATTGTTCGTAAACTGGTGGGGGGGAGTTACAGCCTCAGACAGCTGTTACTTCGATGTCAGCTGACTGAGGTGATCAGCTGATCGCATGTATATAAAGAGATGTACCGAACCCAATAAAGTTAGTTAGTATGTTACAGCAGTTCACACGTGTTACATCTTATTCCTTCTTCTCTTTTTTGACATTTGACTTTCGCCGATACTTAACTTATACACACACTTATATATATATTTTTTTTTAAATAATTTATTTATTGTTATTTACAACAGTATACACATATATACAACAAGTAAATTTGCTGTAGGTGATATAGTGACATGATACAAGCATGTGGAGAATCTAACCACTGAAAGAACTCCAATAAAATTTCTAGAGGAGAAGATCTCGAGGCCATCTTCTTTTCAGACGTCTAGGAGGATTATTAGGTAATGAAGGAGAAGCCAGGTTAGAAACCAGTGGATTTGGGTGGTTGAGAAGTTTATTATGGAAGGAATGGTATCTGGTTCTGGCCAAATCGGCAACATGTGGAACATTGAGGTCCTGATGGATGACTTGATTTGTGACAAAGTAAGGAACATTAAGGATTTTGGACTGTAAAGATTGGATTCTGGAGGAATTTGATGGTTTAGTGGAGCTCCAAAGCTCAACTCCGTATGTCCAGATAGGCCTTATAATAGTCATGTAGATCAGTCTTGTAATGGATTGGCAATTTAGACCGTTTGTCTAGTAAATGTTGCAATAGTCGGAATCTACGAGCAAGAGGGGTATTATTAAAGGATACTGTAGGGCAAGAGGTCATGGGTTTACGTAAAAGGGTAAATGTGATTTGGTGGGATTTATTGGAATTAATTTTAATCCTCCAGTTTTGGCACGATTCTTCAAGAGTGGTGATGTGGGATTGGATGGTTTGGGATACAATGTAAGGATCATTGTTCACTGACAATAGACATGTGTCATCGGCATACGTGGTGATAGTGTTAGGATGGGTTGGGATGTCAGCTGTGAAAACTGTATAAAGGGTAGGACCAAGGATACTACCCTGAGGTACACCAGCAGACTGACGGAATAGGGATGAATAAGCGCTGTTGTAATTTACTTGAAATAATCTGTTGGAGAGATAAGAACGGATAATGAGGAAGTATGTAGGGGGTAGGAATTCACGGATCTTATATAGCAGTCCTGGGTGCCAGACTCGATCGAAAGCCTGTTCAATATCAAGAAAGACTCCCAAGCAGTACATTCTGCGCTCCAATGAAGACGAGACATCAACCACACGATGGCATTGATGGATAGTGGAGTGGGATGTTCGGAAACCAAACTGGTGATCTGGAATTATGTGGTTGGAATCAAGGATAGGGTACAGGCATCTTAAGATGAGTTTCTCAGGGATTTTGCCCATGATAAGTAACAAAGTGATAGGACGGTAGGAGGATGGGTATTCAGGCGGCTTTTGAGGTTTGGGAATCATTTTGATTATGGATAATTTCCATGGGTTAGGAAAATAAGTGGATCTGAGTACAGCATTGTAGATGAAGGTGAGGAATAGAACAGATTTTCGAGGAAGATGTTTTAGAATATGGGATGTAATTAGGTTATAACCGGGAGCTTTGCGGGTAGGTAACTTCTGAATGATGTTGGATATTTCTGAAGGATGAAATGCTTTAGGTGGAAGGGTCATTTGGAGTGGAATGATTAATTCTTCTTCAATGTATTCGATGTGGGTTGGATTAAGAATGTCATGGTGTGGGTCAAATGTTTTTGAAAGGTGCTGACCGAATACCTGAGTTTTTTCATCGTCCGATTTAGTCCATGTTTGTGATTCAGTAAGAAAAGGGTGATTAAAATTTTTGAAGTTAAGGAGCTTCTTAGTGGCCGTCCATAAGGATTTGTCATTAGTCATGAGGTTTTGAGTTAAGTTAGTTAAATTTTGTATTTTCAATTTTTAAAGTTCTGTTTTGAGTTTGTTTGTCCACGTAGTATAATATGTTTTATCTGCGGGGTATCTAGTCCTGTGCCACTTCGCTCTTGCTCTGAGTTTTTCCTTTAATAAGATGCGAATATGCTGTGGCAAGTTAGTAAGTATATCATTAATAATTTTACTGGTCGTCATGTTGTCATATATGCAAATTCTTATAAAGTCTGTTATGTTTTTTATTGGTTCGTCAATGTCATGTTTAGTTTTAAGTGGAGTTTTTAAGTCCAGTTTGTTTTCCAAATCATTCCGAAATTTGTCCCAGTCAACTTGTCCTTTAATCAATGAGGGAGGAGAGGGCTTAGGAACAAAGCTCGAATGTAAGGAAAGGATAACTGGACTGTGGTCTGAGGAAAGGTCATCTATAGATTCGATGATGGTCTGGGAACAGGAAATTAGGGAGGTGATAAATATATCTAGGATATCTGGACGCTTCTTGAGAGATGTAGGCCAATAAGTAGGACTCATGGGCGTGAGGATAGAATAACTATTGGAGCTAGTAACTCTGGAAAGGATATTACCATGGGTATTGGATGTACGACATCCCCATCGTTGATGTTTGGCATTATAGTCTCCTCCAGCAATGATGCGCGATCTGAAGGATCAGAATAAAGAGTCAAGGTGATTGTAGGAAAGAGAATTACCAGGGGG
>NW_027111154.1:154226-156869 GCF_000696795.3 Halyomorpha halys | reverse complement strand
TATATATATTACATATACTTGTATAAACAAACATAATACGGTAGTTTATACTTAATATTAAATTACAAATTTGTCTATACTACTTCTACTGGAAGACCTTGTTTCTAAAACTATATTATATTGACCTACTATACCACTATTCCTCATGAGCCTATTTTTTCCCTTCAAAACAGGATATGTTTTTTTAACAATTTTGCTTTCCTGTGACCAACAATGGTTAATTTTATAGTACTTAGGCAGATAAACTTAGAAGAGGAGCGAAAATGGTGGTTGTCACTCTAGCAGTCATTTAACTCCACAAAATGATTTACAAATAGTTTTATTTTACTCTTTGTGACATTTTATTTATGTTGTCTACAGACATTTTGTAAAACCGGTGAGACATTTTGTTTTTCAGAATAGTTCTCAAAACTTTGGTCCAGCTGTTTGAAAAAATTTAATTTCTAAAAATCTATGACCAAAGACAATCTCTTGGATAATACCTCTTCCTCTTCCCATTTAAACAATGACATTTTGGTAGATGGCATGAAAGGTGTATCTCTATTTGTGTAATTCTAACCATATTATGGGTTCAGGGTGTCATCCTAAGTGCTATAGACAGTATAGAAGAAAGTTAATGACAGCAATATTTGCAAGAATGTCTGAAAACAATGCTGATAATATTCTTGAAGCCTGAAAGATGATAAACATAAAAGATGTCATTTACATGGTTTCATTGGCTTGGAATGGAATATCTTATATATTTCTACAATTTGAAATTCATGAAATAAAATTTCTCCTGTCAGTGAAGAAACTGTCAATTTGAACAAAGAAGAAACTGGAGAAAATCAAAGTTGGTTAAATATAGCAAAAAATTGTGGGATTAGAGAATATAAGAGAGGATAACATAATATACTAGAAGAACAGTGAGGAAAAAAGAATGTTGCTTATATGAGCGATGGCGAAATAATGAAGATGAAATTATCGATCATATAACACACAAGGAAGTTGAGAAAAAGCCTTAGAGAAAGCCCTTCATTATGTTGAACAATGAACAAAAAGATGTGAAATAGCAACCAACCAAGGAGAGACCAAAAAAAATTGTAAAACTAAATTTTTATCATACTGCTGAATTTTTTTCTTTCCAAACAATACTATCCAGTGAGTAGTATTAACAAAGTAATTAACAGTCAAAAACTATTATACGAGAGTTATCAGATGTGATTGTGGCTAAAAATTATCCACGTCCACCAACGTTACATTAGCATTATTATTATAATTTCATCTAATAAATTCAATACACATTTTCTAATGGACATTACACCCAAAGCGATAAGGAAACTTGAGAGAACAGATACATCAATCATTTCAATTTTTACTAAATATGAATCAGAATAAGTTTATTTTCATTTTCAATAGATCATTTGTTCCTCACCTAATCGGGCTAGAGTTCCCAGTAGACCCTTTGATGTGATCCATGTGTTCTTACCACCAGAATGACCCCCATCCAACCAGTACATATCAGTGATCCGAGCAACCAGTGGCGAGAGCGATTCATCATCTGGCGTCAGAGTCTTCAGGTAGTGGAACTCGTACAAGAACTGATTGAGGACAACGCAGCCTTTGCTGAAGCCTATCAGCTTCACTTCTCCTTTCTTTAAGTCTCTCTTCTCTTCTTCCTGCAAACAAAAAGTCATTTATCCATCTGATTACAATGGCTGCAGTTTTTTTTTCTTTTCCTTTATAAGTAAAGCTGAGGCTAAAATAGCAACAACTCAATGCTTTCTATTTCAGTTTTAGATTTAAGCAACTAATTTAATGTAGAGAATGTTTCAGGAAAAAAATGTCAGTAGTCAAACGGACAGGATAGATTATCAAAAATGTAATTCAGTACAACCAACTTTACCTTTCAATTTCACCTTTTTCGGAATCTATGATGAATTTCCAATAATATAGCAAGCAATATGTTTGTTAATAAGAAGTTCCAAATAATTTTTGGAAATACTTGGCAGAATCTGATGCAATATATTTTTGAGATGAAATCATAAGGATTTCATAAAGGTTACTTCATTTCATCAGCTTTTCAAGAGGCCCAACTTTGTAGAGATATTTAATCTTAAAGAAATGTTGAGGCTGAAAGGCAAAAAATATTAGATACCTATAACAATGTAAGTACCAAAAATATTAGATACCTGCAACAATATGAGTACCATATGACAACAATGTGAGTACCATAAAACGGAATGGATGCCATTCCCTTGTCATTCATGTCGTTATAACAATGCAGTACTTGGAAAATAAAGTGGAATCAAATAGTAAAACATCTAGTATTCCATCCCATTCAGTAACCTCGAGTAATCATGCCTGATTTGAACAGCATTTCCTACATCTTTGAGATAACAGTTACTATCTACTACTTTAAGATAACAGTTACTATCTACTAACTTTAGCTCAATATACCAGGTCATTCAAAAAGTCCTGTCATTTTTTTGGGGGAAATTATAAATAAATAAATATTTTCAAATAATCACCTTTATTCATCAAAATATCCACCGTTACAGTCGGTAACCTTCTCCCAACGAGATGGTAAAGCCCAAATTCCTTCCTTAAAAAACTGTTGATTTTTACTGCAAAAATAAGTGGTCAGTTCGTGAATTAGGTTGT
>NW_027111154.1:145671-153326 GCF_000696795.3 Halyomorpha halys | reverse complement strand
ATAGAGCAAAATCGACCGAATTTGAGTTTCAACTGGAATCATTTTAACTAGACAGTTGGATGGTGACTGCATTAAATTAATCCTCCTTAGCCTCCTATTCATAAAGTATAAACATTTGTGTTTACATGTATAAAAGTTGTATTGAACGGAATTAATTAGCAAACACTCTAGAATCAAAATAAACAACGAAAAACGACAGGACTTTTTGAATGCCCTGGTAGATAACAGTTACTATCTACTAAATTTAGCTTAATATAGGTAACAGTTACTATCCTACTAACTTTAGCTCAATATAGATAAAAGTTACTATCTACTACCTTTAGATTACAGTTACTACCCACCATCTTTAGATAACTGGGATTAGCTCAAATAAAATGGGATGTCATCAGTCTCGTGGAAACAAGGTGAAAACTCAAAACTATTTGTAAAATGGACGGAATGCTGCTCAGGACCACCCTCAGGTTTGATAGAATGAAGAAAACAAAACCTTTCAATTTCATACCAGTCACAAGAAACAAACTGAAGTTTTTTTAGAAAAATATGGAAGAAACAAGACAATATATTGAAAGTGAAAAGATAAACAGCGCCATTCAAGAATTATATATAGGCGTTTGAAGTAAAATTCAGGAAGCAGGAAGGAAAATTAAAATTGCACAAAGCCAACAATTATCGCTCAAAATTGTCCAAGAGTATGTTGCAATTGACAGAGCAAAGGAAAAAAATTGATTGTTAATTCAACCGAAAATAATAATTCTCAACTAAACAAACTTATCAGACACCACATCAAACAGGACTTAAGATCGTACAAAGAGCAGAGAATAACCAACATACTTAATAACAGCCGTTCGATAAAAAAAATTAAAAATTAACTAAGCGAGAGAAAATTCTGGCCGGCTAATCTAGAAAATAAGAAAAGAATTATGGAAAGTAACAGGCAAGAAATCATAAAATCAGTCACACATTTTTTTCAAGAACTATACTCCTCAGACAAATATCTCACTCAAACAAAAGCAACTAATGATGAAACAAATTAACCTATACCACCAATTATGACAACTGAAGTAGAAGCAGCTATAAAAAGTCTAAAAAATAATAAATGCCCAGGAGAAAACAGAATAATAAATGAAGTTTTGAAATCTGAAGATGATTTATATACATTACTATGTCTTGTTTTCAACAAAATCATTCAGAAAAAAGAAATACCTAATGAATGGAAAACTTCAAAAATAATTCTGATCCATAAGAAGGGTGATAGGAAAAATATCAACAACTACTGCTCCATTTCAATTAGCTGCACCTTATGTAACCTCTTTCCAAAAAAAAATAAGTACCAGAATATCAAAAGCAATAGACAAAACCCTACCAAAAGATCAAGCAGTGTTTAGAAAAAGCATGTCGGTGATTGATCATTTGTTCACAATTAATCAGTAACCTCTTTTCAAAAAAAATAAGTACCAGAATATCAAAAGCAATAGATGAAACCCTAACAAAAGATCAAGCACGGTTTAGAAAAAGCATGTTGGTGATTTATCATTTGTTCACAATTAATCAGCTGATAGAAAAAGCGAACGTTATAACTTAAAACTTTATTTGGGATTCATTGATTTCAAAAAGGCACAACAGCATATATCACAATATAGGAACCGCATTGGAACGCAGAGGAGTGGGTAAAGCGTATATAAAAATAATAGAAAACATGTACATAGACTATAAAGAATACGTAGAGATGGAAAGAAGAGGAAAAATATTCCCTATAAGAAAAGGAGTCAGGCAGGGAGATTCCCTATCACCAAATATTTTTATAGCAGAGTTAGAATAAATCTTCGAATCCTTAGACTGGGAAGACATGGGGATCTCACTAAATGGAATGAAGCTGAACAAATTAAAATTTGAAGACGTTGTGGTTTTGATAGCAAGCTCAGAGGAAGTAAGGAAGAAGAAGGAACTAGTGATAAGTCAGTTAAAAGAAAAAAGTTCTCTCTATGGATTAACAACCCTCAAAAAACTGTCATAATGACCAATGGCCCTTCGGAAACTATTAGACATAACCTCATGAGCATGAACATTTCCGATGAAGTAATTTATCTAGGGTAAATATCAACATTGGCACACGCAACACAATTCCATTTGTGAATAGGGATGCCAAGAACATTGAATCCAGAATAGGTAAAGCATGGAAGAAATTTTGGAGTCTCGGATATATTTTTAAAAACCATCAAGATATAAGGTACAAAACAATTGTATTCAATAGCTGTATTATCCCAGCACTTACTTATGGATGTCAAACATGGTCTCTGACTAAGAATATAGGAAGATTAACGTCTGTCAACGAAGAATGGTTGGAGTCTCTCTAAAGGATAAAGTTAGCTCAGTTCGATTAAGAAAGGAAATGATGGTTACTAACACCATAATCTACGGTAGAAATATGAAGTGGACCTGGGGAGGCCATCTCATGAAGAAATCCGAAGACAGCTGGGGGAGAGAGAGAGGAGCGGATCCCCCTGGACAGGAAGAGACAAAGGGGACGACAATGAAAGCATTGGGCCGACGAAATAACAAAAGTTAGGTGGTTCATTATGGATGAGGCATGCTCGAGATGGGGAATTGTGGAAAACTAAATGCCAAAAACACCGGTTTTAAGGTTCGGCTAGTCTCCGCTTAAAAGACTCTAATCTCCCACACGGGAAGGTCTATATGTGAATATGTTTGATGTATATATTCATTTCATTATTTTGTTCTTTAATTTTTTTCCTAAAAAATAATTCATTTTGTATTCACATAGTAATAGAGACTTATTATTATTATTATCATCATTATCTTTAGATAAAAGTTACTAACTATTATCTACTAACTTTAGCTCAATAAAGATAACAGTTACTATATTTAGATAACAGTCATAATCTACTAGTCTTAGCTCAATGTAGATAACAGTTACTATCTACTACCTTTAGATAACAGTTACAATCTATTAGCTTCCTTTAGATAACAGTTACAATCTACTAGCCTTAGCTTAATATAGATAAGAGTTACTATCTACTACCTTAAAATAACAGTAAAAATCTACTAGCCTTAGCTCAATATAGATAACAGTTATAATCTACTAGCTTTAGCTCAATATAGATAACAGTCATAATAATACCTTTACATAACAGTTACAATCTATTAGCTTCCTTTAGATAACAGTTACAATCTACTAGCCTTAGCTCAATATAGATAACAGTTACTATCTACAACCTTTAGCTCAGTATTTAGCCCTTTTGGCCAAATGAAATAATACACCCAAACTTCAAACCGATTGAAATTACTAAATGGCCATGTACTTGGTTCCACTTTATTTTGCTAATAACTAAATTGTTATAAATACTATTATCCCTTAGAAAATAAAATTGTTGGGTAAAAAATAAATAACATTCCATAAGAATAATACAAGTTTGCAGTAGTAACAAACTTAAGAAGCAATAAAGCTACGAACGAGATAGTAGAACTACGAACGAGATAGCAAAACTAGAACAAAAAAGTATTAGCTATTACAATTGATACATGTATAGGGCATCTAAGATGAGTTTTTCTATGGGTAAAGAGAGGGAGAGATATGCAGTGGCAAACATTCTCCTGTTAAGTACCCACTCTTCTGTGCTAGTTCTGTTCCAAAAACCACTTCTGACTGTCCAGAACTGTACGGAGCATGTGTAGTATGTGTTTTCCCTCCCAAATCCTGTACGGAGCATGCGTAGTATATGTTTTCCCTCCCAAATCCTGTACGGAGCATGCGTAGTATGTGTTTTCCCTTCCAAATCCTGTACGGAGCATGCTTCATACAGTTCTGGATAGTTAGAAGTGGAATGTTGGAACAGATTTATAAACAAATCAGTTTTTAAAAACTATTTTTCATTAATATCGCAATATTATAAGTTTACCAAGTCAAGTAAACTGGTTAGAGGGAAAACGATCCAATCTCGAACCAAAAACATAATTATGAATCCATTTATTAAATTCATGAAAATATAGGTTGAGAGTGGTCTAATCCATGTTTCCTCTGTTAAGAAAAGAGTTTCCCAGGCTACAGGTGTCTCGAAACACCCTTTGAGAAACATTATAAAAGACGGTGAAGTGGTATAGAGGGGTAATAATGGCACAAAAAAAAAAAAAAAAGTTAACATCAATAGCTTTGATAAAGAAGCCATTAGCATTACTAGAGTTAAATTTTCATATAAATGATAAAAACTACCGTCTTTGAGGGATGTTTTACAAAAAATAAGAAAAATAAATTAATTTAGGGGGGAATAAAGACAGTGGAGCCTGCCTGCTAGTAGCCTAAATGATGCTAACATCCTAGATAAAGAGTTATTTTATAGTAACCTTGAACGACCAATCACTATAGCTAGGAACTGCAATAGAAGCATAGTGATCATGGGAGTTTTCAATGCTAGAACAGGCAAGGATCACCTAAGAGCACATGGAGTGATAGGACCACATGGTGGAGAACACACTTAAAATGATGGTGGGCAACGACATTGGTTTCTGCATTGAAAATGATCTACTACTGGGTAATCCATTCTTCCTGCATAAGCTGCTCCATAAGATTACTTTTCAGCTGCTGAGAGAAATGTCAACAGTGTCGTAGACTATTTCATCTACAGCCGTGGCATAAGAAGATATTATTCAGATGTAAAAATAATCAGAGGAGCAGAAATAGGAAGTAACCTGTTTGCTGATATCCAAGTAATCAAGGAAAGATAGCAGAAGATGAAAGGCTACTCAAAAATTGAAGTAGGGAAGTTGCAGAACCCTCAAAAGAGAGATGAGTACGAAGCAGAGTTAAGGAATTAGACGCAAATGTAAGCCTTGACAATATATGGATCCAAATAAAGGATAGCATTCTGCAAGCAGCTACTGTAGAGTGTGGAGTAAAAAATATTTGCACGAAAGGTAAATGTACATCATGGTGGAGCGAAGAACTGAGAGTGCAAATCTAGCAAAAAGAAAACAGCGTGGAAGGGATACTGTTGGGAAAAAACTCCAGAGAAATGGCAAGCATATGTGTTGGCCCGGAACGAGGCAAAAGAAGCAGTAAGAGTGGCGAAACAGAAACCGTGGGAAGAATTTGGAAGGAAGCTAGATCAGGATCATTTGAACTGGTGGGGGAAACACGTCCGGCAAGTGGGCCTAGTGGTCCTTTTTGCCAACCCTGGCGGCACCCTGAGTTGCTGCTGCGTACTAACTAAGGTGGTAGTGTCAAGGTTCATTTCTCAGGACCGCCAAAAAATGAATATTAACTGCCTCATGTGGGAATCAAACCCACAACGTTCAGGACCAAGTGCACTGGGGCCTATGCCCCAACCGGCACGGCACCTTTTATTTTCCTTTACATGCTTAAAAAAAACATTACTCACATCCTTTTCTTTGAGATTGGTGGCGATGCTTTGGAGAAGTCTTTCCAAATGGTGCAATGCATAGTGCATTGGGGTGTGTTCTGGGGCTCCGGTATTGTTAGAAGGCACAAAATTATCATAGCAAGCGAACACTTTGAATTCCATTCTGCAAAAAAATGTACATATAGAGGTATATATGTCAATTCAAACATTCAATTGAAATCATTAATAACTATCAATGAATACTGTTTACTATTTTCTCTATATGAATGTTTTTAGGAGTAGAAGAACAATAAAATAACAAGCATTCATATAGAAAAGAAATTTGGAAAAAAAATCAAATCAAATGAATGCAAGCTAATTATTAATTAATTAATTAAATACTGTTTAAGGTTAAATAAGAGTTCTTCAAATAAATTTGCCGTTTCTTAGTAAAAATAAAAAAACACAAATATCAACAGTGACAGGACACTCTGTAACAAGTGTAAACAAGTTGGGTAACCTTATTTGAAGAAGCGACTTAAAGTAAAAAATGTTAAACGAACACAAGTCCTATTTTATTTTCATCTTAACGACATTTAACTGAAAGTAGTAAAAAAAACAAAACAGAAAAACTAGTGCCTCATAATAATTTATCATGTAATAGAATCCAAGCTTGTGATAATGTTGTAAATTTTAATGGCCAGGCTCCCTTACTCTATCTTAGTTACATCCGATAAGAGGAACTTCCGATAACCGCTAAGATAAAATTTAGAGGATTATAGGCTGATAGACTTCAGGAGTAAGGCTGTCAAGCCCCCAGGCCTTCCAACTGCAGTAGTTCTGTGATTAATCAAAATAGGACCTATGTTCATGAGACATTTCTTCCTTAAAAGAGCCTCATCAAAATGCCTAGACGACATCAATAATGAATAATAAAGATCTTATTGTAAAATATGAAATGCCAAATTTGGAGTAACATCAAAATAAAACAACCCATCAATTTATCCAGACACCAGTCCACTGCCTTTTATATCACATAGTCAGGAAGGCTTCTATCAAAGTGCTTCAATACAAACACACAGCAGTCCACTGCCATTTAAATCACATAGTGTGGGAGGCTTTTATCAAAATGCAACAAGCTGTCAGGCCCCTCCTCAAAAAAGTTTTCAATTCAAGAAAAAAATCTAATCCTGCATTTTTTTATTTCAATATAAGATAAAAAAAAGTAGTAATAGGTCTTGAAAGATTAGTCTTCATAGAAAAACTTTCAATTTCAAAATATACTCTATTAAATTTTGAAATAAAATAGCCGACTGGATGCAATAAATTGTTATTTTATTTTGCCTGGATATACAATTTAGAAAAATAACATCCTTTATTTGCTAAATGTATCCTGTGTTAAATAATCTAAAAAACAAAATCAGAAATTTTAAATTTTGATGAAATGCCCACTTAATAGAACAGATAACACCATAAAGTTTAGCCTCATGTATTTATGTTGCTGAGACTAAAACTAATAAAAAAAAAACCTTCTCAAAGATACATGGTGACCATTGCTCGGCTCTTTATTAGCATTCTTTTGCTACCTGGACAACTTCTTGATTCTCTCATAGCATTTTATTTATTTAACGAGACCAATCTATACTGAGATGGGCAAATAAGGCATTGGAGAATATTTTGATTAAGAGGTGAATTGTGACAATTATCGATTCTGTTTGATGTTACTCCTGACAGGCATATCATGTGGTAAAAACAAACAGAAGAGTTTTTAAAAAAAAGGAGCATTATTTAACTAACTTATTTTATGAATCATGTTGAGGGCTATCTACTAAAACTAAAAGCATCAAACCCAATAATTATTTATACTCAAGCCTAGATAACATATTAAATCTGTGAATAAAAATCAATTTATAATTGAGTAAAACTATAAACTGTTTGGATGTATGTTCCCATTAGGTATAAGATACAAAACTTAAGATTGATAACTTATAACTTTTAAAATTATTAAACAACCATTTAAATAAAAAAAGATTAAAAAAATGGAATGATGAATGATGATAGCAAATCGTAAGAAAAAAACACAACAAAAAATTTGATAGCCCCTTGATCAGCTTTCCAAAAAAAACAATTGAATCATTCAATGAAATAAAGCTAATAGTAACATGCAAATATAGAAGCTACCACTTAACTCTAATAAGCAAATAAATGACATTAGCTAACTATTATTCAAGAAATTTACACTATTGTCAAAGTGTGAGTACATCAATTCAGTATTGTTTATAGTTTAACTGTGTGTGTGTA
>NW_027111154.1:140677-145621 GCF_000696795.3 Halyomorpha halys | reverse complement strand
AAAGTTATGCCTAATCAAATAGCAACTTGATTACTTACTGAACGACAGTAACTAATATAAAACTGACCCATTGTAAGTAAAAAAAACCAAAGACTAATTATATAATAGCAAATTTTTTAAAATTAGACTTTGGGGGGGGGGGGGAAAGAGGGATTATTATGATTAGAACTGCCCCCCCCAAAAAAGGATTTTGAATTTGGATTGCAATTAAACTAAACACTGGCAATATTTTTTTAAAATATAGGTAATGAAGCTGACTACTACACAGCAGTCCAACCAGGACTAATTTTATCAAGTATTGTTTTGACATTGCTTTCCTCTACTTTGACTATTGCACTTCGAAATAACATTGAATACCTCATGTGTAAACTTATTAAAAATACAGAATTATGATCAATATTTCAACTAATACGATAGAGACCAGGTAGAAAAAAGTGGATAAAAATTACAGGATTTAGAATTGCAAACCATCAATGATTTAAAGTATGAACTGTCAACTAAATTTGGTAGTGACTTCGCAACCTACTCCATTCTTTCTCCAGTACAATTAACTCAGAAATTTCCATTGGAAAGATATCATTGAAACTCTAATTTGAAGAGGATTTTATATTGGTGACTTTTCTAATCTGACCTGTCATGAAGATATAATTCACCAAAACCAAAGAAATATTTTTAAGGTTTGGATGATATGAGCGCAAAATGTTTAGAAAATTAAACAAATGTAAGGAACATAGCTGGTTGAGATTTTGATTTCTCTTAAGAACCAGTCATCGTAAGTGAGGCATCATCGTCAAAATAGGCATCCTTAACTGGCAGAGGATAGTCAAATTATTTTTGAGGAAATTGAATCCTCAAACAATTTTTTTCTTTATATCTGTTTGATTTTTCACACCATTTGAGAGCAAATTGTCAACAAATATAAAAATTTGTAATTAATAAGGTTTTTGGCAATTCACAGCTTCAGGACGAGTTGGATCTGAAATATCACTAATATAAAATTGTTTAAAAGTTAGAGAGTCCTCCAAAGAAAACAACCCATTCCGTTATAAGTTTAGAACTTTAAAATTAGTGGAGAGGAACTGGAAGAGGTTCTGGAGTCGATGACTAATTCTCATAACTCTAGAAAAGAAATATATATATATATATTTTATTTTATCTAGTTAGTAACAGAACTTCATTCTTATCATCCCTGACAAAGCCCTGCAAAGAGGGGCCAAATGTTGGCTAACAATAAATAGTTTTCTTTTACTATTTTGATACCTTTATTGACCACCACTGGTCCTATCTATTATATATATATATATATTCAGTAAAACAATATATTGAAAATGAAATAAGTGTAACAAACTGATTATAAGTGTGAAAGTGTACCACGTAAATGATTTGCAACGGTCAAGGAAATAAACTAATCATCCTAATTAGTTTCCTGAATTATGCTGGTTAGATCCTAAAGATAAACAAAACGATAAGATCAGCATTTATCTCTTTTATCCATCACAACAAGTTACACTCGAAATTAAACTGGTTTTTGCATCTACATCCCAATAATAATTTAAGTTGAGTTTTAAGTTAGACAAGATATAAACATTAACCATATCATGGACATATCACAACATATTATTTAATTTTCTAACGATAAGATGGAAAACTAATAAAGAAAAAGACAGTGTACTATGACAGTGAAACTTGATAGTATACTTTGACAATTTCCATTCATAATAAAATCTTCATTACATATCCACCACCGTTACTAAGTAATTTTACCATCATAAAAATATAATTTTATTTCATCGGTAGTGGTATGAAAAATATAACAAATAATGTGCATTTTTATATGTTAATGACTGGAATAATTTCTCCGAATAAGCGAAAATAATGAATTTACCTTCTTTGCTCCTGATCTGGTGAAAGAAACTCCATAAACGTTGCAAGCTTATGGGAAGCTAATCTGATTGAAAAAGACAAAGAGTAAGTTCTCTACAAACAACAAGGGGCTATCTCTTAAATAATTGCAATCATTGTGGCTCACCTCGACGGCCGAACTACGACTATATGCTCGTGCTGGAAGTGAGACTGGAGGATGACAGCGGTGTTTTCCAAGTTCCATTTGATATACTGCTTGTTATCCCGATGGGTTGCCATGTTTTCCGGAAAATCCTAAAAATTAAAGTAACAACTTCAAAAGATGAAAAAATCTAACAATTTAAAAATGTCATAATTTCCAAGAATATACTATTTTATTTCCAATAAAACAAAAGTTAAAAAGAACAGAAATCTTTTGAGTATCATTTAATAAAAGCTAAAATTTTATCAGCCAATTAACGACGAAGGCAATTACTTTATATGGAAAATAACAATAAATAAAAAAGTTCTATGTGCTGGGGTAGCAATACCAATTATTGTTTATTAAGTAAAATTGATGTTCACACCTCAAACACATTTGAAATATTTAATTATATCTGCCTATTTCACTATTAGCTAAAGTTATTGTGATAAATAATGAATTTCATTCATGAAAACAAATGAATAAATAAATAATGAATTTCATTCATTAAAACAAATTTACTTTTCTGCCCCTCAGATTGTAAAAGTCCTTGATTGTGCAGGTTCGTAGAGGTTGAGGCCAAAACATCTCATTACAAGCCTGGGTTAGTCCTTGCAGTTATGTAACTTAATATATTAGTGTTTTACCACAGTGTTTAGTCTGTAATTGTAATTGTGTTTGTTCAAAATTATCATTATTTTTGTATCCTTACTGAATTTTTTTCGTGTCAAATCAATTTAAAATTGATGTTATTAACAGTATTATAAAAATTGATGAGTGTTAAAATTCTAACATACTCGGCTACCACAGCCTCGTTTACATGTCTTTCTTTTTCGTTTGCTCCCTACTAGGCCATTGCTTACATCTATCCCATATACCCTGCAGGTTATCAATCTATTCTAACGTCTATAGTTTTCATTTCATGGGGCCATTATGAAATAAAAATCAATCCACCAAGACCAGAATCAAAGCGGTGCTGATGCAGACTCAAGGTTCGTATGTCCTGGAAGTGTCCTCAACTACTTATGGTTCATTGTTCCTCAAAATTACTAACAGTGGTTCCCTTTATGCTGCAGATGTACAATAGTGCTGGTTTTCCTTTTGATGTAGATGAGTAATAAAGCTGAGTTTCAAAAAATTGGGACTCCAAATAGAAAAAAAAAAATTTGTAAAACAAAGAGGGAGAGAGTGATTATAAGTTTAAGGATTTATTCTGAACACCTAATTAGTAAAAGTAAAAAAAAAAAAAAGTATACAAGTTTAGACATAAGTAAAGATTTACAGTTAGTTGAGCCAACAGTGCAGAGGTTCCCAAAAGTGAATGTTACTTTCTCAAAATATAGAAAAAGTAGACAAGCTTAGAAATAAGTAAAGATTTACAGTTAGTTGAGTCAACAGTGCAGTGGTTCTCAAAAGCGAATGTTACTATCTCAAAATATAGAAAATTAATATAGCAAATATACAGTCCAGTATTTACTTTGCACATATTCAACCACTCTTAAGGATATTTTATGTGCAATATATACAGTCCAGTATTTACTTTACACATATTCAACCACTCTAAGTTTATTTTATGCCCAATATATACAGTCCAGTATTTACTTGGCACATATTCAACCACTCTAAGACTATTGTATGCCCGCTATCTCCTGAATGAGATAGTCTGCACTCACTCTAGACGGCAACTCTGCCCGATTCAGTAATTTCTGTATTTTTAAAAATTGTTTTGTTTCACCCCACTCCCATACGTCTCTTCACTAGTTCCTTTCTTATTCACTTTTCTGGACATTATATATTTATTTTAGCTTATTATTTTTTACTCATCTATATAACTGTGTATATTTTATCCAGTGTAACATATATTCCGTTTTCTTTCTTGCCAATTGTATCATATATATAATTTTCTTTCATACATTTCATTATATTGACTCTTTAATCACTACTTACATATATCTCATTATGTTAATTAATTCATTACTTCACATAGTTTACATTTTCTTCCGTACCTTTCATTATGTTTATTCCTTTATTTACATGAGCACTATCTGTTTTTAATAACTTTTTTAATCATTTATTTTTTATAATGGCTACCTATGCAATATTATATTTTCTCTTCTATTAGTATCAACTACTATCTACTTACTTAATTGTTATGAATATTTCTAACCTTGTTTGTCATTATTTTCTTTTTGTTTTTTCTGAATTAAGGTTACTATCTCGTTTTGTTTTTCAGCCCTGATGAAGGAACGAAATTCAGATAGAAACATCGGCACAAATAAATAAGTTTTGTCTATTTGTCTATCTTTGCTGACCACATCCCTGACCACCTTCTCCTCACTCTAAGGATAGTTGTGCCATACTTTTTTTTACAAGGGAACCTAACCTACAAATTTTTTTAAGCCCAACCAGGGTATAGTGAATTCTTTTCCAGCTAGAAGGGTGCTTTAGACAGGGAAAACAGTTTGTGAACTGCTGCACTAGTGCAATAGAATTTGGTGAACTGCTGCACTAGTGCAATAGAATTTGGTGAACTGCTGCACTAGTGCAATACAATTTGGTAAACAAATATTTTGGCTTGCAATTTAGGCTGTAAAAAAACAATCAATCAGGAACTCAAAAATGACTAGAATAAATAAAACACCATCAATCTCAATTTTACAATTTTTTTATTTTATTTTACTTTAATTATTCAAAAACAGTTCATCCCAAGCTTTTAACTCTAAATGTTTCAAAAGGAAAACAATAAATCTTAATATATAAATATCAACTTGTATTTTAAAAAAAATAAATATCACTTTTATCTCAGAGCAACTGGTTCAATTGAAATTGAGGAAACATACTAAATGTTCTCATGAACATAGAAAGAATATCTCAGGGATATTGAGGAACCCTACTCTTTA
>NW_027111154.1:121768-140105 GCF_000696795.3 Halyomorpha halys | reverse complement strand
ACAGTTAGAACATCATTGTTATTACAGTTAGAACATTATTATTATTACAGTTAGAACATCATTATTATCACAATTAGATTATTATTATTACAGTTAGACATTATAATTATTACAGTTAGAACATCATTGTTATTACAGTTAGAACATTATTATTATTATCCGTTTTTTCTCGCTATTGCGGGTTGAATATCTCAGGTGGGGGACCAAGAAGTCCAACCACCTTCAGATTTTGTTTATTTATTTATTTTCTCTTTTTAAATATTTAAGACCTTTTGCACTATTTGTGCTGTGTTAAAGAGAACAGACTGTTGAGCCTAAGTATATCAACAGGCACTTCCAAACCATTCACACCTGCCACTGTCAATTTTGGTACAAGGCCATTGGTGGATAGATATTCAATTCAATCGCCAATTTATGATATTTCCTTAGTTTTTCTCCAACAGTAGAGCTAATATTATTATCATTTGAGATTCCGACATCAATAAGTTCTGCTTTCTTTTTTCTTAGATCAATAAGGAGGAGGATACCTGGTTTATTATGGCGCACTGTATGGTCCGTAATTATTGATTCATCCCAATAGAGCTTGAGAGGAGTCTATTTGGGTAGTACTGGTAGTATGGCTCTTATCTTCAATTAAGTTGTACTTTATCGCCAGTGCCTGATGCAAAATTTTGGACATTGTTGTGCCTCTAAATATTCAGTACCAGCCAACACTCCACATCCACCCGTGATGTGTTGGATTGATTCCAGCGCTACCGAGCATAATCGACACTTATCCGATTCGTCTTTTAACACATGCTTCCTATATGGTCTGGTGGGAATAACCTGATCTTGAATTGCAGCCACGAATCCCTCTGTCTCGGAGAATAGCCTTCCAGCTTTTAGCCATTCAACTGATCTTTCTTTGTCTATGGAGGCTTCATTCAGTTGGCTGTAGAATCTTCTATGCAGAGACTTGCTTTTCCATTCCACCAGTCTTTCTTTTTCTGAAACAATGTTCGGTTCATCCACTTTGCTCAGGTTCAGTGTAGTCAGGCCATAACCCATTGTAACGATTGTCTGATAAACACTAGTGCTTTTTAAATGGAAATATTGTCTTAGGGATAATTCATGCTTGCGACACGCTTCTTCAATATTTATGAGTCATCGTCCTCCTTCTTTCCTGGATAAATAAAGTCTGGATTTAGATGATATGGGATGGTGGGCTCGCTCTTGGGTGAGTGTCGTTCTTACAAGACGATCTATTTCTTGTAGAATGGTATTTGACCACTGTAATATACCAAAGCTGTAGCTTAGCGCTGGTATGACCCAAGTATTGATGACCTTGATTTTCTGTTTTCCAGAAAGTTGAGTCTTTAATATTTTTCGTAGTCTCATTTTCAACATTATTATTAGCTCTTGTTTCAGATCCTTTCGAGCTATTTTGAGGTGCTGCAATATACCTAAATATTTATTGTTCTTTGGCTTCTAGTTCCCTGATGCACCACCTTTCCCTTGTTCACATGCAGCACTGCGCACTTATCAAGTCCAAATGACATACTTATATCTTTGGTATAGGATGACACTATTTCACTCATACTTTGTAATTGGTGTTTGTTTTATGCATATAGCTTAAGATCATCCATGTACCAGTTGTGGCTGACAGTGGTTGCCTCGTCCTTGGTATTGAGTTTGTAGCCCACCTGGTTCCTCCGCAGTATTCGACTTAATAAGAATAGCGCCATACAAAACCTAAATGGGCTAAGGCAATCTCCTTGGTATATACCCCTCATAATTTATATTTGGCTATTACCATGGGTCACTCCTATTTTCAAGTTAGTCACCCAGCCTGCCATCCAATTCGTCAGTAGTTTGCTTACTTTAGTCTAGACCTTATATATTTCCATTATAATATATTCCATATTATTATTATTACAGTTAGAACATTATTACTATTACAATTAGAAGGTTAATCAACAGTTCAAAAATAGAAAAATTAATTAAATAACAAATGAATCTATAATAGACAATTAACTTGAAATAACCACAGCAATTAATGCAAAGGATGCTTGAAGACTGTATACAATCCCTCTGTTTCGCAATCGCTTACATATGGTTCTTGCTTCAACAATCTCTGTATTTTGTTTATCACTCCTAATGAAGCTCTGCAATGAGGGAGTTTAATAATTGTTTTTTCAGTAATTTATGAATACCCTTTTTTGACTATCACATGGACCATCTTCCTCAAATTTATTCTTAAAGGAATTACAAAAAGTAAAAGATTAAAAGAGAAAATGTCCGCTTTGAATCTGAGGTCCTTGTAAAGTATACTGAAGGACCAGTTAGCGAGGAATAGGAGCTGAAGACTATAGATTGACTTACTAGAAAATCCTTGCTATTGGACCAAAGTATTATCAAAGGTCCATAAGGAAAAATAATTCATACAGCCTACAGCAATCAGAAGTGTTGCTTTTCATGGTTTACCAATGAACAGTAAGGTTACTGACAGCCGCAGCGTAGAACACAACATGGTTCACTAAACTGCTTTAGTATTGCCAGTTGTTGCGGCCAAAATATGGTCCACAAATCGATTATTGGATCATGTGATTTTTATTACGTCGAAAACACAAAGCAACTACTCTCTGTTGTTTTTATACTGAAAAATAAACAGACGACTTCTTAGAGTTTCTCCTTTATCTATTCACAACGCACTGGTAGTTGCCAGCATCCTAGCCATCTCCATCATTTTAACCACGGCGGGTGGACTACTTCGGCTCATCCTCCAAGAGGACAAGGCGGCCGGACGTACATCGATCTACCTCCACCAGAACATCCACTCAGGGCAACAACCACAACCAGGGCCCCAACAATCACCGGTGATATAAGACTTTTTTTTCTTCTCTCTTTCATTCAATTCATGTAATTTTGTAATAGTTTCAAGCTTTCTTTTTTTTCTAGTTTGTATATTATATATTTTATGTTCCTTTTATATTTTTACTTATTTAAAAATACAAAAATAACAAAATTCGGCTATTCTTTTCTTTTCACGGTTGGGCTAGTAAAGGTTCCTTTTGAGCCCCTACGGCAGGTGTTGCGGTGGACCTGTGGTTTCAATTAGCTCACATTTCCAAAATATTGCCGAAGACAACTTTTCATTGTGATTGTCACAGGCTCGACATGTAAATGAGAATGATGGGAAGAAGGATGAGCAACGTTTCATTTTACTCTCCGAAACTGTTGCTATGGAAGTGATTAATTTGATAGTTAATGGACCATCCACATGTGTAGATGGAAGCAATCCCTCCCCAAGTTATACATTGCCCCATTCTAAGAAATTTAGAATTTAAGTCACTAATTGAATACCACCAGGAACCGTTTATATCAAGAGAATTCGAAGTTACATTGCACATTGGTTCAGAATCTAGGAAAACAGCCAAATTAACTCCTAAAGGTAGGAAAGAGCTCAAAATATTTGTATTAATTTTTATTGAGCCTATAAGGAAGAGAAACTGGTGCCTACCTAAGAAATTCTTACACCATACAATCTTACAAAAAAAATTCACAAATACAATTTAATGAATCCTCAAATTGAGCAGCTTACCAGTACTTGGACATGTAAGTCGCCACCCTCAAAGCTAACATCCACCCTTTCCCTGCTACTTTTTGTCAACAATAAAGAAGCTAGATCCTCACCAGTCACCAACTACTAATTTTAAGTGAACAGAAGAAGTAAGGATTAAACATTATTGCTAAATATCTTTAACCACTACAGTAATAACATTTTTCAAAAAGATATAATATACCACCATAGATAAGATATCACAATATCCAATATAAGATATCAGCTTACTCCACTGGCAATTCCTAGGGATTTTTTCAACCCTATTAATAACTGCTAAATGAGCGATGAGAGTGAATAAGGTGAGTAATAAATGTAATACTTATAATTTATAGCTCAGATATTTGTAATGACCATTTTCATGACGGAATAGTTCAGCAGTGAAGGCAACTATGTCAGAAAAGATCAGGACTCAAATCTTCATCAGGAGGCATTAAAATCGGTACTGATACTAATATAAAACTGCTATCAAAATACTTTATTCTTATATATAATTCTTTTTTATAATATCTTTTATAAACATTTATAAAAATCATAGCTGTAATATGGTCCATACAATTTTTCCTTAATAAAATTGAATGAAATATATTAATTAAAAATGAATCACACTAGAAAAACTGACAATGAAAATGAAATTGTTCTCAATCAAAAAGGTTTTTTTGAAGATTGAGGAAGCACTAAAAACCTTTCTGCTGCTCAACTTTTTGAAGATAGAGCCAATATTTTTTCATCTAAATTATTAGCACAAAGTAACCTTTAGGCACTTTCATAATTTAAAACCATGAAGTAACTTTTGCACTAAGCCCCTTTCACTTTCAGAAATAATAATTTTTAAGGAAATTAACATTTAATGTCATGTAAAAGAAAAGGATGTGGTCATTTTATAAATCTAAAATAAGTTACCTTTTTTGTCAGGGCCCCCAGACTATAATGTTATTTTGGGCTTTAAGAACATTTAAAGATCTGAATGGCATCTTGGGCTACTAAGTCCTGATAAGACCAATCCTTACAGTCTAGTCAGTCATTTTAAATTCAATGAAGAAATGTTTTTCACATGGAATAATAGAATTACTTAATAAAATCGTTCTGGAAGTACACTCCAGCAATAGGATAATGAGACCAAACCAAGAATTGAACAGGACAGATAAATGTTTTAGCAGAGAATAATAATAAATTTTTAAGAGATATTGGATACTAGAAGATGGAAAAGCTGAAAATGATGAGTTGCCAGAGGTCAGCAGATATCCAATCAATCAAGAGACATATACACTTCAAATACCTACCTGTGGCCTTCAGTCTAAAATCCTACTGTATTATGGGTAAATTCAAAACATTGTATATTGTATAGCATAGTCAAATATATAAAAAAATACATAACTATAAATATTTTACTATTAGAGCTAGAGCCTAAATGTAGGGGAATGGTTGCTAATTTTCTAATTAGTGATGGAGGTAAACACAGGCTTTGGAAAGGATTTGAGTACTAACATCTCAAACAGTATTTGTCACAGCAATTATTTAAATCAACTAAGGTAGCAATTAGTGGTCATTTTTGACACAATCACATCTCAGACTATTTTTGTTACAAGGGTTACAATGCACTAAAAAACTTATATATAAGAAAATACAAGGGAAGCAATTCCAAATAAATTGAAATGTTACTATGATGCTACCAAAGAATCTTTTAAATTTTATATTAATTATTATTTTGTTATCATTAAAAAAAAAAAATCATTACCATTAACATACTACACACACATTGTAGTCAATGATCAAATTTACAAGAATCTAACACTTACAGCGTATAATTGTTTATTTGCTTCAAAAGATTCTCAATTTTAATTTTTCTCAGAATTTTTCTGTTTAATATTTAAACATTAAAATTAAAAAGAAAATTATTTATTATTATTATTTAATGGTAGTTTGTGTTTTTATTTACTCACTAAATGATACTAATGTTTAATCACAAGTTAGTACAGTTAATAAACAAATCTGATATATAACATAGAAGTCAATATACAAAGCCTGGATGCTATATCAAAGTGACCATTAAAAATTGGGAAAATTTTAATTTAATAATTATTTTTAGGAACGTGAGTAGCAATTAAAAGAGGAATCACAAATTATCAGATTACAATTCATAAAAATGGTAAAAGCAAACAAAGAAAAGATTTAATTTTAGCCAGGCAATGAGCCAAAACTAATTATCCAACTTCTTAAAACTATAAATAAGTATAAAAAATATGATAAAAATTCTATTTACAAAGATTATTTTAATTATAAATTTATTTTTAAAAGCCAAAAATTGAAGGTTATTTTTAATACAAGCAATCTCCTGTTTTTCTAAGTTAAATTTAGATTCATTATCTCATCTAACTTGTGAAAGGATTTAAAAAAATTAGGTTTGAAAGAATAAAAAAAAAAATAAATTAAATTTTTAGAGAATAAATATAAACCATTATGATTAGTTTTAAATATATTATTTATTAATGTAAAAAATATAACCATAAATAATATAAAAATAACAAACATTAAAATAATAGAGTAATGTCATAATTCTCACAGTACACAAAATTTCACCTAAGTGTCACTGGGCAGTCGCAGATATGGAATGTTTGAAACATATAAAAAATTAAAAGTGATCATAAATCGGGCGAATGGTTCCTTTGATAACATGCGACAGCACGCAGCCTTATGTCTTCAAAACACAGCATTATATCTTCTTTGAAATCATGCATTTTAACAGAGACCACTTCCTTCAGAAGGTTATAACACATAGCAACTAAACCCATACCTAGTAAAAGATAAACAAAATTGATTATCAGTTTCGTTTGATGACCACTCTTGGATTCGATTATATTCGCACCAGGTACGAAATCCCCAAACCCAATTTTAGACAAACTAGTCACACAGAAATAAGTGCTGTCGAGATAGTCCCACTTTTCCCATTCGGCAAACATTATTGTTCCAGTAGCAATGTAAGCTCCCATGACCCAAAGGCAAGCTGTTGAAGGCACGATTATTCGCGGAGGAGGACCGTCATCATCATAGTGTTTTTCCATACTGCACTGGTAACACTTTGTATACACCCACCGGAAAACAGAAGCTAGCACCTTCCCCATGTTCAAGAAATACAAAACATACAGAGGTATTCCGAAGACAGCGTAGACTACGGTAGCAGCTTTTCCAGGTCCAGTCTTTGGTACTAAGTTACCGTAGCCAATCATAGTAAATATTGACAGGCAGAACATAAGAGCTGCTGGAAAAGACCAAGTTTCATCAATTGTTCTCCCATCATAGCCCCTCTTTACAGCATCAACAACATTTTTCTGAAATTCTCCGATGATAGCCGTAGCCTGCATCCTCCATGAAGTATGGTTGAAAACATTCTCGGTCGAGGTCAGCTCCCAGAGGGCGAGGGCACAATTCCTGCGGTGGGAACTGACCAGTTCATATTCAGGGCGCTCCTTTGTTCCTTCAATGCTTCGAAAACAAAAAGCACCAACAACAGCATAGCCAACAATCAGGCCTCCAACACCTACTTGAGTGCACATAAATGCAATCAACTTCCTGCAACAATCCCATATCTTCTCTTTAGGGTCACTGCTCACAGACGAGGAGGAGCCTCGACTCCTCACAGAGCCACGGTAACGTGATCTAGATCGCATAGTGGCTCTGGCAGGACTGGTCTATTTTAAGAATCTATCTCCCACCACTGTCCATTGTATATACATCCCCATCTTGTATCTAGCCAGTTATAGACAACCATCTATTTTTGGACATTCCATATTTTGACTGTTCAGAATATGAATTAATTTTTATATAATGAACAACACACTAATATAATATAATATAAGTTTTAATAATATTATTACTACAACAAAGATATTGAATAATTTAAATTTTATAACAATAATAAAAAATATACTTCTAATTGAGACAGCATTTATTTCATTTAAAACAATTAATTTATATTAAAATCATGGTAATGCAGATATTGAAGAGAGAAAAACAATTAAAAACAACACATTAGCTGATAAAATTAAAATAAAATATAAAACATAATTATAGTTTTTAAAATTTTGATTTATATGTTAATAATTTTAATACCTTACATTTAAACTTATGTAAGAGGATACACCTTTGAGTGTGGAGTTTAAATTGGACTAATTTCATTTCATTTAACTTAATAAAGGTTTGGCAATATTAAAAAAAATTATCCAAAAGAGATGTAACAAAAATCAAAGGTTTTATATATTTATATTTACTTCAAACTATTGATATTAAAAATGTTTGATAAATAGTAAAATGTAATTGTATATAGGAAAAGTCATATGTCAAGTCCAATTTTAGCAGTATTACTATTATAAAAATGTATCAAAATATAAAAAATGATAAATTAAAATTTCAGAGAAGAAAAATAAATCTTGACTATAACAATGTTCATTGAAAATCTTTTAGAAAAAATTAAGGAATTCATACACGGCTTTGGGAGAACTGCTGGTCCCCCCACCCAACACTCAGCTTTCAAGGCAACCACTTTTAAATTGAATGATCAAATGCTTAATGTAAATAATTAATATATCAATAATTTTATTTAAATAAATAACATTTTAAGGCAATGAGGACTATGATTAGATCTCTAATAAGATTCTGTTCATTAAACAAACAAAATTGAGACCCATATTAATGTTGAACTAGTATCCTTAACAAACTACTATGAAATAAATTTTCTTTAACAAATTTTGAATTTAAAATTTAACCTTGAGTTGGTGACATTTTTGCTAATTTAATTGCATTAATACTATGAGAAGACCAGAGTAGTATCTAAAACCCATTGTATGCGGAAAATAAAAATTAATACTAAAATTTTTGTCTTCTGTTATAAATGAAACCACTTAAAATGAATGGCTAAAATACTACTTTAGAGAACAAAAATAATAGTCCACTGGAAATTAATATAATTTAAATTTAATTCATTCAGTTAAACTCATTCTAAGATTAAATGTTCTTTCAGCTATTGATGATATAAAATAAAATTGCAATTATTTAATTTAATTTTTAGTTACAAGTTTGTTTGGTACAATTTATAAATTTTCAGAAAAGCAAAAATAGCTAATTAATAATTATAATAAATAAGATTAGATGTGACCCTCCGCAGCCATAGAGTGGTCGGCCCTCTTCATTAGCAATGAGCAGTTGTAGGCTCTAGAGGATCGTAATTTATCTAATAAATATTTTCTGTCTTTTTTTTTTTAAATATTCTAGTATGTTATTTATATACCATAAATACCAAACAAATAAAACCCAACCCAAATTTTTACCACGAAATATAAAACTCACTTGCAAACACTGTTTTTCACACCAAAGATGTCAAAGCGAGAACCTTTCTCTGTGATGTGTCGTCTGCCATTTTGAACAATCACTTGGAGTCCAGGTACATAATGGTATCAAATCCCTGTTAACAACAAAAATGATGAGATTTAATGACAGAAATCAAACTCATCAGCTGTATTAAATTATCCATTACCCACAATTAATGTTTAGTTTTTTTTTAATTGAAATTTAAAATTCAAGTAAATATTGAAAAAAAAAACTGACTCATAACATAAACAAGGCCGAACTAATCAATTGGCCATACATAATTCATAACACCTTTAATTTTTTCTTTTCAAGACAGCTAATTTTCTTTCTATTTTATTATTTTTTAAATATTACTTGCCTTGTCTCACAAGGCTAAGTGAATCCTCATCGTTTCAAAATATTTTATAATAAAACAGGTAAAGAAACTTCATGACTGTTCTATTAACAGATTGAGATATTTTATATCTATAAATTATTTAATTTGTAACACAATAACAAGTATGGAAAAGAATGAAATTATGATGGATTTGGTGATCACAGTAGAACAAAATTAAGGTGGATTCAATGAACATGAGCATAATACAATATGCAAATTGAAATGGATTTAATGAACTCACTGGAATATGTTATATAAAAATAAAATTGATATATAAGAAGATGGTCAGGGTTGCGGTCAAAGGAGAAACAAAAACAGTTTACAACTATTTTTGTTTCTCCTTTGACCGCAACCCTGAACATCTTCTTATATATCAATTTTTAAGGTCAACTATATATACATATAAAGAATAAAAATGGATTACATTTAATAGCACATTAAATGTTATCCCAAATGGAATCTGATTCTAGTTCTACAGGCGAGCTAATAGCAAAAAGTTTGGAATTTGGAATAAATTTATTAATTGTTTGAGTTTTTACAATTAATAAATATTTTCAGACTAGTATTAGTTAATCCTTTTTTACAATATCTAATTTCTCATTGGATATAGTACAAGAACCGGGAAGAAAAAAAGGCAGTTATCTAACCCCAATTTTTTATTACTTTAATGTATAATTACTAGTCAAAACTGATGAGTCTACCAAGTGTAGGAAGGGAGAATAAAAAATGCAGGCTGTTTCAAAACCTTAATTTTTCATTTGGAGCACTATATCTTAAACACTACCAACAACACTAGAAAATCTAAAACAACATTCTTTAAAGGAGAGTAAATTTTCTGAAATATTAGCCCTAATAGAGCTATTAACGTCCAATAGTTCTCGAGATATAGCTTTTTAAAAAGCAACATTTCATAAAAATAAACTGAAATATCAGTAGTTAATTTATTTTGAGAAATCTATATCTCAAGAACTATTTGACATACAGATGTCTATTAGCAATAAATTAAAGCTAGTTTAATGTACTGTAAAGTAGTTTATGACCTTTATCTTCGTAAGAACAGTAGTTTTCATGATATTTGCTAAATTAAAATGATTTATAGTTGTTCGGACAATAAGTTCGATTTATGAAAAACTGTATTTCTGAGACCATTGGACGTACAGATGTCTGCCACCACTTAAATTAAAGCTAGTTAAATTTACTATAAAATGTTTGTCTTAGTAGGAGTAGTAGTTTTCATGATTTTTGACAAAATAAACTCACAATTTCTAGTTGTTCATATAAAATGTTGGATTTTTGAAAAAATATATCTCTAGACCCATAAGATGCACACATGTCTACCAAATCTAAAAATAAAGGAAATTTAACTTAATATAAAGTAGTTTATGACACTTATCTTCATAGGGGTAGTAGTTTTTATGATATTCACATATGAATATAAATTTGGCAAATGAAAATTTGTCTGAACAACTATAAATCAATTTATTTAAGCAAATTTCATGTAAACTACTACTCCTACAAAAATAAGCGTTATGAACTACTTTATAGCTCATTAAACTAGCTTTAATTTGAGTGCTAATAGACATCTGTATGTCACAAAGTTCCTGAGATATAGATTTCTCAAAATAAATTAGTCAACTACTGATATTTCAGTATGTTCCATACAACATTTTTATGAAATGTTGCTTTTCAAAAAGCTATATCTCGAGAACTATTGAACGTAAATAGCTATATTAGTGTTTACATTTTAGCAAGTTTACTCTACTTTAAATGATGATCTATTAGATTTTCTATTGTTGTTAGTAGTGTTTAGATATAGAGCTCCGAATGAAAAATTAAGGTTTTAAAACAGGTGCAATTTTTTTTCCCCCTACGTATACTTGGCAGACTCATCAATTTTGACTAGTAATTATACCTAGTTTTCAATTAAGTAATAAAAAATTGGGGTTAAATAACTGCCTTTTCTCTCCTCTTGGGCTCTTTTGTACTAATATTCTTGTCAGTACCAACAGCAACTAATCAAACATTTTTTTAAAACCTTTCCACAACAAAAATAAATATTTTGAATTTCTAGTTTAAATATTTTACAAATTAAAATAGTTGCTAACAGTGAAACAAATTAAAAGCTTAATGAAAATAAATTGAATCTGAAACATTGAAAAATAAACAAAAAAAAAATTCCATATGTTATAAAGAGATATATTTTTTAATTAAGGAATATTCACTGTAGTGATATCAGCAAATCTATTTTAAACATGTATTATACAATCAGAGCATTCACCAGGGCAGCTGCCATTGATTGATACCTCGAATATAACACGAACTAACCCCAATAAATATGAAAATCGATCTGGAAAAGATTAAAGAAATAGGAAAAACATCCCGGAGAATCAAGAGGACACTAAGCATGAGAGAGTAAAAATATTAGAGTAGACATTTCAGATCTTTAGGTGTTCTTTTCAATAAAATGGCTTCTTCAATAAGGAAGTGATTCAAAGAATCGGAACAGGTTGAAGAGTATTCCCCTAGTTCCAGAAAAATTTTCTTAGTAAAATAAAAACTAGAATAGCTCTCCATAATTCGATGTTTCTCACTATCCTCCCTATATTCTTTCAAATCCTGGACTCTCACCTAGAAAAACAAGAGTTATTCAATCCATGGAAATACAAAACCTCCATAGGGTAGAAGGAAAGACCAAACGAGATAAGATGGGAACACTACCATATGGACTACCTTCAAATTGAAACTGACTGAGACAATCATGAGTGAGCAGAAGCTAAGGTGTTTGGAAACCTCCTCAAAGACCATGAGGGACACCTCAGGAAGACCTATTGAACCTGTAATTTGTAGTAACAAATTTTGAGTCTTCTCCCAGACCAACTCAAAATTGATGAGCAAAACTTACAAACAATTAATTTCTCTTACATTCATCATAATTATCTGCTAAGAACAAAGACTTAAGAATGATGGAACTAGAAAAAACACTTCATTGGAATTATTTATTTTCATATGGCAAACTTTTAAATAAGATAAAATTCTAACAATACATTGGCAAGAGACTATAAACTTATTGATATGATCTAAGAATATTAATTTAACAAAAAAAAAGAAAAGAAATTTCAAATCAAAAGGTAATAAGACACAACAGTTCACTAAATATGGACCTTATCTACTTACACATTTTACAATAAAAGATAAATATGTTACATTTTTTGGGGATCATGTGGAATCACTATTCAATGAAAAAAATATGGTGCTGCTATGCAAGCACAAGCAAGGAGAACCTCAAAACTCACTTAACCAGAAAGATAAATGTTAGTACACAGCTAACCTCCACTGAAAAGGATCTTTTGAGGGATTTACATATTCCTTTTAAACGAGTGGCACTTGACATCTGTGCACCAATAAAAGCAGTAATTATTATGGTACAGGTAGGAATTTAGAATATATCATGGCTAGAGCTTGTTTTGATACACTTGTGCGATCAATCTTTTCAGAGGAAGTTAGCCCTATACCAACTTATACCATTCTCTATAAGTGAATTTTAAAGTACTCGCTGCTGAAGCTTGTTTCATACAGAATCACTGCAAAACTTATCATGTATACATAATTCAGAACTATATTTCAAACATAAATTATACCTATAGAACTGCTTGTATTTATTGAAGGTTCATTTATTCTACACAAATGATCCATAAGATGAAAATAATAGAAACTTTTAAAACATTTTCAACTGAATCGGAAAGGATGCAAAATGATAGAATTGTTTCTACAAATAAAATATGAAGGCAGATAATAATTCAATGAAGTAACAGCAAACAAACAACATATTTTATTTAATAATCACACAGGGTACTGTATCCATTAAACTAGTTGTATTAATACAGTTTGACATTAATTTGAAATCAAGAAAAGATTAAGCACAGATTCTGAAAAATAACTCCAATATGGATAGGTAATATTAATTTATTCCAAAGTCTAACAGAAATTCATAAATTAATTCAGGAATATAAAAACAAACATTGATAAACAAGTAAAACTAAATTAAAAAATAATAAGACAAGTGAAGCACACTTACTTTCTACAAGCATAACTTTCTAAATATTTTATCAAGGATCTAATCAATAAACTACCAACAAGAACTCCTAAATAAATATTGAACTGATGATAACTGATTCAAAAGCTCGAAAAATTGGTTAAACATAATGATCTCAAACAAGAACAAAATAATTTTTCATATCTCATTAATAAACTCATGAATCGCTCTTTGTAATCCTACTGGATGGACATAATCTATCCACTGCTTGCTTCATTTCAAAAACGTTTATCTTAGTACAAAATCATGGGGTGGTTTAAATTTTGGTATTGGTTTATATAATGCGTTACAAAAAAATTTATCATTTGTAATGAAAGCAGTGAAATATATTTGATAAATATTCAATATATTAAGTATATTTACTTTTGCATTATGAAATAGTTTAATCATACATTCCAGTATTATAATTAGCGGATTATATATTATTTATTAATTAGACAAGCTTACTATAATATTACAACGGTTCTCATTTAAAATAACATGATTATTTTGAACATAAACTAACATTATTGAAATTTTGCCATGTATTGAACTTCGTATAACCTCCCGAAGGTTATAGGTTAATGTATTGACAAGAGAGGTAGGTTAAAGTTAAAAAAATATTTTTCTCAAAGTAGAATAATTTGGAATGTCGTCACAAATAGTGCAATACGTTCTTGTTAGAAGTGATCTATTGACGACTTTAAACTGGCCGGTTGGGGCGGTGATCGCTCAGGCTTGTCATGCCTGTTCTGCTGTCATACATCTCTTCTACACTGATGAATATACTCAGAAATATTTAAGCGAATTGGATAGCATGCATAAAGTTGTTCTTGCGGTATGTTAGATAAAACATTATTACAGATAATTTATAGAACTTATTCCTTAGATTGTTTAATTAATTTTATTGTAGGTTTCTAATGAGGATATGATGAAAACATTATCTGAGAAGTTGAATGAAGATGATATTAAACATAAGTTATGGGTTGAACAACCTGAAAACATACCTACCTGTCTAGTTGTTAAGCCTTATCCAAAATCTGAAGTGCAGAACTATTTCAAAAAGTTCAAATTGTTTAAAGCTTAGAATGAATGATAAATGAAGTCTATAGTGTTTTGTTTTGGCCCTTGTTGAGAACCCAATCCTTTGTCCTTACTATTGATATATCCAACTATAATTTTCAGTGTTTATGTTTTGTGAAACGGCAGCAGAATGCTTGTAAATAATATTGGAAGGTAAAGTAATATATTTGATAAGCAACAGCTGATAAGAGGCAGGTTAGTGATGTATAACCCGCAAGCGGGCGCTGGCCCCGATATCAGGTAAGCAGTGAGCCCTGATATGTTTTGATTTACTCAGTGTTCTGGCCTCAGCCTCTTAGTGTTAAGTTCTCTTTTCTCTTTCGTTAAAGCGAGTCCGATCAGTTTTATTAAATATTTTTATTTTTACTGAGTTAGTTTTAGTTTAGTTAATAATTTAGAGACAAGTGGTTTCTGGTTATAAGTGTCAGTTTCACTTAGTTTTTTATTCACTTGAAACATATGGTTTTAATTGCTAGATCCTTTAATCAGTTTTATCAGTTGTAAGATAAATTTTTATTGTGTGTAACTACGGAGTGTTGAATGCTAGAAGAAACTGAAAACTCTTATTTGTGTGAAGAAGTTTGATGTAAAAGAGTGTTTTAAGGTAAGATTTCAGAGCTTGGTCAGTCATGTCATTTGGAAAACATTTTCATATATATTTTTCAATATTGATCATTTTTTTTCTAAAATAATATCATCTATGTGTTGTATTAAATCAATTCTTCATTTTAATATAATACTTAATTATGTTTATGCAAGATTCCTTATTCCACATTGAAGTTTAAGTCAACACTTGAAAGTTTTAAATTTGAAGTATTTTTTATTCAGGAATATGAATATTTGTTATGATTGAACAGATTTAATGATATCTCAAACTTTTGTTTTTGTTATTTGTCATTTTTAATAATGTTCTTCATTATTTATATCAATAATTGAGGAATAAGAATATGTTTTAAAAGATATATTAATAGCTTTTGTTCTTGGTTTACTATTCTTTTATAATTATTCCATCAAAGTAATGAGTATTTGGTAATTAAAAGTCTATTCTTGGACAATATTTTACCCCTAGTTTTCAGTATGCAACTATTTTTAAAGCATTTTATCAAATTAACTTAATTTCATATCTCCCCTCTAGGTTCCTTTTCTAAATTTAGATAGTTGCCTGGTTTTTGAAATCATGGTGATTCTGAATTAATGTACCCTAAATTGTAGGGTGAAAAAGATTTTTCATATCACTAAAACAACTGCGTAGGTAATATTTCAATAGTTGATCTGAAAGCAATATATTATGTTAAACTTGTATTATATTTATTTCACCACTCCCCATAACATTATGTTTTAGTTGCAGGTATCAAGAAAGAAAAATGTTTTGTTATTTTGGTTTTCCTTTCTCTTCTTTACATCTCTATTTAATTTAATATAACATTATAGTTTCACTATAATATCTTACATTTGGACAAATATTTTTTTCATTTATGTAATTTATTGTTAGTAGCATTGCCATTTGTAACTTCCATTTTTTTCATTATTTGTTTTTTGTGCTGAGTGAGTAATGGTGTTGTATAAAAGTTTTATCTCCCGATTTGTAGTATTTGTTAGCAATGTTTGTGAAATTAAGTTTATTTATTTTTGGGATCAGTTTATATTTCTTACAGTTATAAATGAGTGTTCCATAAGTTATTATCAAGTATGATTTTGAAATACATTTTTTCCAAATTCTGGAGAATTAGTTGTATCTGATTATGAGCAAAGGTAGTTAATTAAATCATAATTAATTTAATGTGTTTTTTTTTTTTTTTTTTTTTATATATTTTTCCTTTAGGCAGTATTTCTGTTTGTTTAGATATTTGTGAGTCATACCATAATCATTATAAATTTAAAATATTTCTGAAGTAGTCTATAAGGATTTTTTTATAACACTGAATAAATTGAAGGTTTACTATTTAATTTTGTATTACAGCATAGATAACTCATTGGCATGTATTTATCATGTAATAAATTTTTGTTGAAGTATTGTTTATGTTTTTTGAATGTTTTTTTATAAATAAAGAAAAAAAAATTAGTTCTTTATGAAAAATAGATCAGTTAGTAGAATATTTATTAGAAAGAATGAATATTAATGATTAGTATTTATATTTATAAGTGTGTGTTTCAATGCTACATTTAATTCACTATTTATTCTCTCATGGTATATGAAGCTTTGATTAAAATTCTGTTAGTTTAATAGCAAAGTCAAGTTTCTTAGAAATCATTCTCCATAATAAAGATTTCATTTAGTAGAGAAATTTACCAGTAGTAAACATAAAAAAATCGTCAATAAATAAATTATCAGATTATAATTACTATCTTTATTAAAAGTGCGAATTTTACATATAGTAACTTTATATTTTCGTTTTTCTTGTGTGAAATGTTTTGACGAGCCTTGATTTGATGTGAGCACAAGGCAGTGGAAATTATACTTCGTTTTTTGTTATTCTTTTATATATATTTTGGTTTATTTATTTTATATGTTGTTCTATTTATTTACTTTATTATGATAATAGTTGAGTGTAATCCTGATGGAATCACCTTGCATACCCCTTGTATTGGTCTAGAGACAGTTCCTCCTTAATCTGTACCCAAGACCTTGTTCTACATGATAATGATTACATTCAGTTTTGAAGTTTACTGCAGGATTATCAGTTGTTTTCCCAGTTTGATAAGGCTACCTACACTTCACCTTTGCCCCATAACAGGTCCATTGGAGGACCAAGCAGTCTAAATTAAACAAATATAAGAAATGTAGGTGGGGGAGGACATGAGCAGAAGATCGATTGAGGGTTCGTTCACTGGTGAGGTCATGGATTTCAAGCCTCTTCTATTGTCCGCTGCGGGCTTCTGGTCTTAACTTGAAACGGTAAGGCGATTATTGAATTGGACCTTGGGGGGCACGGAATGATATGACGGGAGATTGCTTGTTGCAAGGTTGCATCAGCTTCGCCGACCTCAACTAATAGATATGATTGTTGGTCCCGAAATTATTTGCCCGACCGCAAGTACCTCAGTAGGCTGCCAACAACCGCAACACCTTGGCCCACATTGCCAAGGCGCTACTGCCGCGGCAATATAGGCCAATATCTTCTATTACTGTCTTCTCTTAGTACAAGATTCATTTATCTAGTTAATGTTTGATTGGGGCTACGGCCATACTGGTTTCCTCTCACCCTCTGTCAATATGTTTTGAATAACTAACTTAATTTTCTTTTTCTTTCATTGAATAACAAATCGTTTTGATTCTTGTGCTCTAAGATACATATTGTTCCTTGGGATACATTTCTACTTTTGTACAGTTTAAAGAAGGGCATAGTTGGCTAGATCAAATGAATCTCAGCCTAAACAGTAACTCTCTATATAGCCATTAGTGCCAGAGGGAAAATGAAAGGAGTGCCGACAGACAACTGTTCGTCCACCGCCCACCTAATTCATAATTACAGCTGGTCTTCACTTTTGAAATATTAGCTTAAAACGGGAACAGGAAACTTTAAGATGTTTAAATCGAGCAATATTCAAAAAGCGCCTGAAATTGAAAAATGGCGTGAAACCCTCCACGGTAGCCTTACTTACCTGAGTTTTCAGACAATTATAGCGAGTAGGTTGGTCGATGTACGGCATATCACAATCTCACAGCAGATCATAACACAAAAAAAGACGAGCCTTCCCCGCTAAGACTCTTTTTTTTTTCATTAGATCCACGAATGAAATCTAATTGAATCCTTTCCAAGTGAAAGGGTCTATTTGTAAGTCACAATGTGGTACGCTATATATAATATATATGTATGTGGATATATATATATATATATATATA
>NW_027111154.1:117726-121503 GCF_000696795.3 Halyomorpha halys | reverse complement strand
TTTTTTTTTTTTTTTTCCGCACCCTCCATTAATAAGGAAAAGGAAAGTAGGGTACATGCAAAAATGTTTAGGTTGATGTTATGCATCCTTTTACTACCAGGGGTATTATAAGGTATTGATTCTATTGTGCACTGTGTGTGTATAGTCGAAGGCGCACTGTTTACGAACAATCTTCTAAATCTTATATAGTAACTTAATAAGATATATACTAACATATAAAAAAAATTTGAAAACTATTTACAATAAACCATAGCGAGTAAACAATGGGCATACGTATCTCCATCAAATACAAAAGATGTATACATAAATAAAACTTAAATATAACAGAAAAGAACTCCTACAATAACACGAAAAGTAAAAAATTTTAAAATTTATATACACAAAATTCACAAACTAAAACAAACAAAAAATAAAATAACTACGTTTCTGGTAATCTAATCTAGTTGTGTTTATATGAGGATACTATGTTATGATTGCTAAGACTCTCCTGGATAGTGCGTTTCATGCCTCACCAGAAATATTTACGCCGCAATGCTTGTAGTGTCTCCTTCAGCCCACGATGATTAGTTTTTCCTTGATGATAAACCAAGGTTACCTCCTTCTGATATTCCCGATATCGCAGGGTATCGACCATCGACCTGCATCCAATAAACCATCCATCTAAACCAATTTTGTCCATTCTCCATAGTCTTTGGATCTTTTCCCATACCGTCGCGTTTCCAACATATCTTACCGGCATTGGGTGGTCCTCTTTAACACCCGGTAGTGACCAGATAGTCGAAATGATACTACTTCTGTACTTGGTATGTTCCATCTTCTGCAACCCCGTGGTTTTTGTCTTCCAAATAATCTGGTACCTCTTTTTGTTGATAATGTCCCTAAGTTCCTCCATTTCCGTCGGTCTTTCATCGTTTGAACTTTCTTCTGCGGACGTCTCCTCTCTATTATGGTTCTCTGGTGAGGCCGATTGATGTTCTTCTTCTGGACTCCACTCCCTCAAGAACTGCCTTCCAACTTCAGACGTTTCCCCTTCTAAGGCGTTCACTATTATCGCTCGCGAGAGCTAATCTGCTACACCATTTTCCTTTCCAGGTTTGTACGTGATGTCCATGTTGGCTTAACAGTTTGTTCCACCTTGTAATTCTCGCTGACAATTTCTTTAGCTTTCCCACCCATTGCAGAGGCCTATGGTCCGTTTGAACCCTAAATCTTCTCCCAAACAAGTAGGGTCGGAAATACTCTATTAACCATACAACCCCAATAGTTCCAAGGCACTGCAACGTGCTTCTGCCTCTGTGGGACGCCTACTAGCGTAGGCCACGGGACGCTCTCCTACCTCACCTTGTGACAGCACTGCTTCCAGTGCGTACTCCGTAGCGTCTGTCGTGAGTGTGAACTGCTTTCAGAAGTCAGGAAATGCTATTGCTCAATTTCAATTCATTGTTATGTAAATTTCCAAGTTTGTTGGTCCATCATTTCTTTTTATGTTTATGTTTCTCTGAATGATGGTTGCTATCTCTTTTTGTCTTATAGTCCTGATGAAGACTTGAAAATCAGGTCGAAACTTCGGCATGAATTAATAATTTTTTGTTTATTTGTGTTTTTTAGTGGACTGCACCCCCGACCATCTTCTCCACTTAATTAAATTTGTAATTTATGTCTTGTTTCTTTCATGTAAATATGTATTTTTCAAAGAGATTTGCACAGTAATAAATGTAGTAGTGTTTGATGAAAATAAATTTTATTAAACTAAAAAATAAATGGTATAGAAATACTTTCTTTGATCATTATGTAATTACCAACAAAGAAAGCATTCTTTCCAAATCATAAAAGCTCATTACAAAAGCACCAGTTTTATAATTAGACGTTTGCATTGTGTTTTGTTCGATGGATTATTAAATGTTAAAGGTTTAAACAATCTGGCCTTGGGGTGCTCTCAACTGGCCACTGCATTATTAATCTTCTAGCTCTACAGAAATTCTTTAATTACATGAACATTATTAATTTATTTTATATTATTGTATGTATGAGGTAACTTGAAGTCCTACCTAAGAGGTTCCCAATCAAACTTAACTACACCTATCAAGTTGATATCATCGTATTGTGAAATGAAGTAGTCAAAATTAAAATTATTAATTTAGAACTATGCCCCAACAATAAGTATAAGTTTTAGAGCAAGTAAATGGCTGCTTGTACCTCGATATTATACCATCGATCAGTGAGATTTGTGCTAAAGTACTAATCATTTCTATATGATTGTCGACTTTGTACGGTGTAACGGGCTTATTCCATAGTTCATAAGAAACATAACAATGAATTGAAAATAAACAATAACCTATGAAATTAGGCAGTAGCAGATTGATGACATTGAAAGGTGAAATGTAATATTATATAGGTAAGAAGATATGTATAAGATAAGATAATTATCGTTGAAAATTCTATGTACCAACTAATTTATAATTTCGATATAAATCGATCTAGGATTTTCTATTTATAATTAATGCTGTCACATATTCAGTTAGGGCGTTTGGGCATCGTGTCCAGAATAGAAAAGCAGACAAAAGCCTAGATAGCAAAATTTGCAGGTAGACCACTTTAGCTTTTTACCGATCAGATAGAATAATTCATTTTTTTTAGGTTATTATAAAATTATGTTTTTTTTTTATATAATGGAAAATCATTCTGAACTTGAAACTGGAGTAATGACCTAAAGAAGGGTGAAGGTTAAAGGTCCGCTTTTAGTTTGGAATCAGCTTTCTGTAACCACGATTCATTCAATCGTTTTCTTTCTCTAAACTTAATAATTAGGTGAATAATACTGTGTAGGGAATACATTTGCATTATTCCTGGTATACCTTCCATCTTATTCCCTTGTGTTCATGTAAGAAATGAAGAAAAATCTTGTTAGATGTTTTTCGAATTTCTTGTAATAATATATTTCGAAAACGGCTCATCCCGTAGTTCTTATTATTAAACTGAAAATAAGCTTTGAAATGTAGGTAATTATGTCGCCAACAGAAATGGCGATGAAGCTATTCTGACTAATGCTTTTTTTAATTTGCAAACTTGTGATAGTTTTAGCACGTTCCTTTATATCAAGCTGGCAGATGCTGAGACCTTAGCCTGAGAGTTGTTGGGCTTGCTAACAATGGGCTACAAATTAAGAGGGTCAATTAGGAAGGTTATTGGCTTTGAATATTCATCCGCGGTCCAAGGTAGCTCTTTGTTGTACTCTACCTAAACCTAAAGTAGAAGGTCCAAGGTTTTCTCTCTCTTATCTATTGTCTAATGAACCTTTGGCTGCTCCAAGATATTTTTCTTGTCGCATCTAAAGCCTAGTAGTCTAGCAGGTCCAAACTATCTAATAGGACATGCATCTGCAAAGAATATTAAAAATTATTTTCTATCACTATTAATCCGGAAACGAATTTCTAGTGTTCGTAAAACTGTTATTAATTATCTAATTTATTTGATAAAGTTAAGAATTTGATTCTTTTTTGTTTTTTTCGCCGATAAAATTCCCGTTAATAATACATACTAGCAAAGCAGGTCGTGCCGGTATAAGTCAGTATTTAAACAGCCAATGAGCACCATGAGGTATTATTTCAGTTAAGAAGTATATCGTGAACTGTAAGGAATAGTACTGCACATGAATCCAAAGGAATAGTACTTGCACATGAATCCAAAGGTATAGTACTGTACTTCAATCCAAAGGAATAGTATTTGCACATGAATCCAAAGGAATAGTACTTGCACATGAATCCAAAGTAATAGTAC
>NW_027111154.1:114367-116881 GCF_000696795.3 Halyomorpha halys | reverse complement strand
TTGCAGTGAGACAAGATATCCTGTATCAGATTTTTTATTAAATCTTTTCAACCTTTCTATACATGAACTGTTGCAGTGAGACTTGACAAATCTTGCAATCGTTTCATGGTTACATTTTTCGAGGATTTCACAATTTAGCAAATAGGTTTTTGAAGGTGCCTCAACACTTAGTCTGCCAACGATTATGTTTGCGGTATAACGGCCTTCGATATCCGTAGTCTCGTCCACAGAAATCCAAATCGGAAATACTTTTCTCACGATTCTCCTGGTGCTTAGTAGTTTTTTAATTCTGTAAGACCTGAGAGCGTTGCGATATTGACACAGCCTTGTCACAACACGCACAAAATAAAACTCCTCCACTCGTAAAAGTTTCATTGGGAATCGCACTTTTGTACTTGGAAGCGCAATCCTTTGACTTTGACTAAATTTTAGGCATGCTAAAATAATGTTAAAACACAATCAAAAACAATTTAACTCGAAAAGGTCTAAATGCTGACTGGGGAGTGAAACAAGACTAAGATGAGAAGGGACCATAGGAAGGGGGAAAACAGAGAAATGTATTGAGGAGTAAACAAACAAATTATAGGAAAATGCCACAGGAATAAGACCCTTGCTCTTTTTAATTGATTCTGAGAAATTCTTGATGTAATTCTGGGTGAAAATTTATTATTGCCACTGCTTTTAATTTGTGTCAAAGATGAAGATATAGAATTTTTACGCACTGTTTATGATAAATGATAAATTTCACCTTTATGTTTCTTGCGTTCTCTTGAATTTTACGTAGTCGCTGCAAAAAATGTATTTACAATTGAACAAATAATTTAAGGAAATATGTGATTCAGGACAAAATATGTTAAAAATAACAAATATTTCAGAAAATATGTGATTTACAACAAAATATGTAATAAAAGCCAAATATGTAACAATATGTGAAATAAAAATGGCTTCATTTGGTCAGAAATGGCTTTTGAACATCTTTAGTTAGTAAGGAATGGCAGATATCTTGGTCAGGTAAAAATATGTGAAAACATAACAATCCTATCCCTAGTAATAAGTATTGAGGAATTTTGCTCCTTCCTGTATGTTATAAAATATTTACGCTAATGTTAACTAGTTGAATCACGGAATACGCTGAAGTAATTATCGGAGACTACCAATGTGGTTTTAGACGAAATCGTTCAGCTATTGATCAGATTTTTTCATTACGGCAAATCTTGCAGGAAAAATTGGAATACAACGGGGTAGTTCATCAGCTTAATATAGATTTCTAAAAGGCTTACGATTCTATTTACTGCCAGAAGCTGTATAATATTCTGATTGAACAGGGAATACCAAAGAAGTTAAAAAATCTCCTACGGATGTGCATGACCGAAACCTTAATTAAGGTAAGAATCGGTAATCATTATTCTGAGAAATTTCAGGTCCGATGGGGTTTATAACAAGGCGATTATTTATCGCCCATCTTATTTAATCTAGCACTATAATGCGTCATTAAAAGTGTGATGGGTTTAACTTTGGGTGGTAAAATACCGGTGCTTGGGTATGCAGATGATTCGGTATTATTGGATGAGGACAAAGAAACTATAGAACTAAATACAACCACGCTAATAAACTCCGACAAGGAACTAGGTCTTGAAATAAATACGGACAAAACAAAATACATGGTTAGCTGTAAAAATGTGAGCAATTTCGGTGATATAGATATAGGAGGAAATTGCTCGTAGTTATGCTTAAGTATTTAGGTTCTACGGTAACTAGAAAAAACGAAATTGATGAGGAAATAAAAGCTAGGTTGAAGGCGGGAAATGCTTGTTATTTTTCAATTTTGAAACTGCTTAGCTCGCGCCTTCTATGGAAGAACTTAAAAATTAGAATATACATAACTATTATCCTTCCCACTGTTCTTTGGGCGTGGCCTCTTACACTAAGGGATGAATAGCGTCTTAGGGTTTTCGAAAATAAATTATTGCGAAAAATATTCGGACTGAAAAATGATGAATTAGCGGGAGAAATTAGAAGATTACTCAACGCTGAATTATGGGACCTATACCCGGAAAATACAATTCAAGTTTAGCATTGCGGCGTATAAGGTTGTAGGGCTTAGTAACGAGCGGATCCCTAAAATGTTAATAAACACTGAACCAACGGGTAAACGTCCTAGGGGTAGACTGAAACGTAGATGGGAGGATTACATTAAAACTGATTTAGTAGAATGGGGTTTGGAGGCGTTTGGTGGTATCAGCATCGAACCTTCCGGTTCGTTAGGCCTTCATTATCATTATTATTATTTCCCTATATTCCCATCACTGTGATTCAGTCAAATATTTCCCTATATTCCCATTACTGTAATTCAGTTAAATATCTCCCTATATTCCCATTACTGTAATTCAGTTAAATATCTCCCTATATTCCCATTACTGTAATTCAGTTAAATATCACCCTATATTCCCATTACTGTAATTCAGTTAAATATCTCCCTATATTCCCATTACTGTAATTCAGTTAAATATCTCC
>NW_027111154.1:112924-113907 GCF_000696795.3 Halyomorpha halys | reverse complement strand
TTATTTTTTTTTATATTCAGTTAAATATTCCCCTTACTTTATTATTTGTTGCTGGACTTGCCTACTTATTCCTGCCGAAGAAGTGTGATGTTATTATCTCCCTGCCACTAGTTACATGTTTCGTGGCACCTTCAGTAGGGATATATGTTCAAGTTGTGGGGAAGAACTTGCCCCATAAATTTGGGCTGTTAGTTACCACAAACTGCGAGCTCTGTCTTAAATTAACATCTACTAGATCCTTCTTAGTTTTTACTGTTTGCTCTTAGTTTCACGTATGTGTAGCTACCGGTGACTAGTTCTCATATTCAATTTTCCAACTGGTCGTGTTAAAGCACTATCTTAAGTCAGGCTAGCTAGGGTTATTACAATTGCAGATCATAATTTTCATTACTGCCTCTTTAACCTGGTTTCATTAACCAAAAATTCTCTGACTTTAAATACTTTCTTAGTTCGTAAAAGCTCAGAAGCTTCGATTCATAGGTTTTCATGTAATAAATAATAATTTAACATTTAATGAGTTTCGAGTTCTCTTGATTCTAGTATTTACTAGTCAATCATTAAAGGATTCCCAACTAGAGTTCTGGTAGTTAGAAAAGAACCGAAACCCATGGAGACATTCCTTGGCGGCCGAAATGAGCAACGTTTCTGGATGAATAATTGATAGCGGGTTCCTCTTTGGAGTGGACCTTGGCAACTAAGGACGATGCTATTACTTCTACAATAATAGTCGAGATATTACTTTCCAATTGCCACTTAGATAATTTAAGATGCAGGAAGTCTGAAGGGGATTTCCCTTTGGTGGAATTATCCGAGGTCGAAGGTTAAAGACCTCCCCTGCCTTATTAATTAGCGGAGATCCGCTGATAGCACCAGCTTCCAGGCACATCAAGTTTACCGGAGATCCGCTGATAGCACCAGCTTCCAGGCACATCAAGTTTACCGGAGATCCGCTGATAGCACCAGCTTCCAGGCACATCAAGTTT
>NW_027111154.1:110545-112604 GCF_000696795.3 Halyomorpha halys | reverse complement strand
AGTTTACCGGAGATCCGCTGATAGCACCAGCTTCCAGGCACATCAAGTTTACCGGAGATCCGCTGATAGCACCAGCTTCCAGGCACATCAAGTTTCTACCTCGTAGGACAGCATTGCCCTTGTTTTGTTTCCTGCTATAGTAACTTCCAGTTCCGGAAATTCCATTAAAGATGTGCTGTTTTAAACATTATCAATGACAGCATCAATGAATCGACCTAGGTTGTAGGTCTTCATCAGGGCTACAATGAAAAGATGGAAAGAAGGCGGAGTCAATGTAAAGGTAAAAAGAAGTTATATAAATAGAAAGCTGGTGGAGGTATGGAAAGAGAAAATTAAATGATACAGATAAATACAAAAAGAATTATTAACTAACATAATAAAATGAACAGATACATTGTAATACATGTTATTGAAAAGATCTTTTAATTTAATCAAATGAGGAGAAATAATAACTGATATTAAATGGTAAGCATAATATGAAAACTATGATTACAGATTACATACAAATGAAATAAAGAAGGGAGAATGTGGTATGTAGTACAAGGTTGAAATGAGAATGGTAGGAGTAAAGCAACCAAGATTATGCTATATAAAAAGGATAGTAAAGATAAACGGTAATATAAACTAATGAGGAAAGTAGAAGATTATAAAGAAAAAGTATAAAGAGAAAGTAGAAGTTGGTGGAAGTAGAGAGGGAGGAGAAGGGGACGTATAAATATTTCTTATAATAAATCTTGAATCCATTATTTAAAAGGATAAAAATAGAGTAAAATAATTATGGTAAAATAAAATAAAAATATATATAAACATATGTAAAATAACATAAAATTAAATTGACAATATAAAGGTGAAATGTACTGCTGAAGGATGTAAAGAATATTCAATATAATGGTGGAAAAAATGCACATAGGCAAGATTATCAGTTGACGCCGGCAACAAGTTTGTAGTTTTGTTGCTGTCTACTCTGGTAGAACCCTCCATTACTTCTCCCAATAACCCTAGCATAAAAAAAAAATGTCTATATACATCGGCAGCAGAAAATATACCATCTTAATATAGATAGATAATTTTATTTAGTTTGATATTGAGGCAACAAGTTTAAAACGCAACCTAATCCTGATCAACCAGGGTCTTAGCCAACACTAATCACTTCTTAGAGAATATTGTGCAATGGAGATAACGACGTATATAGAATATTCAAATTAGTCTAACTTACGAGCACTTGGACTGAAAGGCTTGAAGAAAAAGGAAAAGAGGGAACAGAATTAAATCGCATGCTTGCTAGAAAGATACTCCTTTTAGACATTATTGAGGTTTATTTACATGGGGAGTTAGGATTAGACTTGTATACAGGCCTTGTCTAACCATAACTCCCTCCTACCAGTTTATGAACATGCCACATAAACTCAAAAAGATAACCTCGACAAAACAAAAAAACTAACCTATACACAAAAAACGAAAACTAAAAAAATACACTTTTCATAAACTAAAATTAACACTTGAACTAATAAAACTTGTCACTCCGTTCTTCTTACCATAAAACTTAGAAACACTAACGATAAAACCTTTGTATGCGAAAAAAACAAAAACTTTTACATTGATGAGAGAACTCCAGATCCTATTGATTATTAATTATGGGGAACTTGAGTTGTTCTATATTGACCGTCCTTCGTTTTTTTGTTTTTTTACCCTGAATGGCCCCTGTTAGAGCTCAATCTAGGTAAACCACTGTCCCTATACCAATTTTCCCCACAATGTCACGTACACCCTCGTTATGTCGCGCCACGCGTCTGGCTTTCTCCTTTTCGATTCTCTTTCTCACCATGTCCCACGTTTTTCTCAGTACCATCCCGTTACGGACGATCTCTCCGTCAATCACATTGTTTCTATAATCGCGTTTGCGCCCTCTAAGTCCGAACAGAATTTCGACTGGAGCGAATCCCGTTACCGTATGCACGGAGTGGTTATCATAGCCTCGTCAGCTTCCAGGCCCTTATCTAGCTGGTACACCCGCAAGTGATCGCTTAACGTACCGTGGAGCCTCTCTATACCCCCCCCC
>NW_027111154.1:108194-109696 GCF_000696795.3 Halyomorpha halys | reverse complement strand
CCAGTCAGCGACTACATTTTCTTTTCCTGGTTTGTACTGGATTACGATGTTGTACTGGTTGAGCAGTTCCTTCCATCTGGTGACTCTAGCTGAGGACTCTTTAAGCTTTCCAACCCATTGAAGCGGTCTGTGATCTGTATGTACCCGGAATTTCCTCTCGAAAACATAGGGGCGAAAATGTTCTACCGCTCACACAATACCTAACAGTTCTCGCTAATGTGCGCTGTATCTTGTTTCTGCATCTTCTAACCGCCTGCTAGCGTACGCCACCGGTCGCTCTCCACCTTCGCAATCCTGCGACAGTACCGCCCCCAACGCATACTCACTTGCGTCCGTAGTGATGATAAATGTACGTTCAAAGTCCGGGAATGCCAACACCAGTTCCTTCTGAAGCGCCTCCATGCATATTTCTAATGTTTTCCACCATATCGGGCGTAACCTGCACCCTATTTCCTTTTTTCAGAAGGTTGTTGATGGGTACCAGATACCTGGCCATCGCCGGTACGAATCGTCTATTGTAATTCAGAGCGCCCAACAATCTCCTGATTCCCTTAACATCCGTTGGAATCGCCATTTTCCTGATCGCTTCTACCTTATTTGCGTCTGGCCTGACTCCCTGTTCCGATATTGTGTGTCCTAAAAAAATTATCTGATTTCTATCCAATATTGGTTTTTCGCACAATAACTTTAACCCAAATTTCCGGATCTGTTCGAACACCTTGCTCAAGTGGGACACATGTTCTTCCTCCGTTTTGCTAAAAACGAGCAGGTCGTCCAAGTATACCTGGCACATGGAATTCGTCCATCAATCGTTGGAACGTAATTGGGGCATTCTTCAGTCCGAAGGGCATCCTCGTAAATTCGTAATGCCCCCTTTCGAATGTAAAAGCTTTCCCCCATTCGAAGCTCGCGACACCGATACTTCCTCTTCCCCAACCGAATCCTCCACAGGCCCTTGTTATTCCTAATCCCCGCACATGCCTTTCCTAATAGATCGCAACCTATAATAGCCTGATATTCACGGGGCATTTTCTCCACGATATGAACCCTCAATACCCCTTCTTCGATCCCCCATTCCCGTAAATCAATGTCCGCCTCCCCTTCTACCCTACAGGGCCCACCCAGGGTGATTAACTGACAATGACATACCTCTCGGCACAGGATGGTGTGGGAGCTCCCTGTGTCCACGAGGCATCTCACGCCGCTCACCTTGATGATAAGCAGACCGCTGATCTCTCCTTTGATGTTGAAAACCTCTAATGTGCGGTCGCCCCTCTCCTGGCACCCATCTCAACTCTCTTGCCTTGAAATTTATTTCCATCGGTTCCCCTGGTTCCGTCTCTGCCCTTCTGTAGATATAAAGGGCACTGTCAAGCATCAAAGCACCTAGTGCGGAGGCATTGGGCCACCAGGTGTCCTACTTTTCCGCATCCATGGCACTTCCTGTCTTCTTTCCCTCCTCCGTTGCGTATTCTTCCCTGGTTCGGCCGCCTTTCTCTACC
>NW_027111154.1:98056-103889 GCF_000696795.3 Halyomorpha halys | reverse complement strand
GCCTTAGACCAGTACTAAGTGCTGCAAGTCATCCACGGCAATATGGCTCGTCCCGTGGCAAGGGAACTACGGATGCGCTGCTGAGAGTGCGTAGGGACGTGGAGGAGAGGTTATATATATATATATATATATATATATGTTTGTACTTTGACTTATTACCTAGTGACACATATATTAAGCAATTATTAATTTATTATTTTATGTTTTGTTTTTTTTTAATCATATTTATATCTTAAATGTTAGTATATATATTTAGGGACGTGACGGCCGTGCGGATTGGGGCGCAGGTCCCATTGCGCTCGGTTCGGAACGTTGTGGGTTCGATTCCCACCTGGGGCAGTTTAACATTCAATTTTTGGAGGTCCCGAAGAATGAATCTCGACATTCCCACTTTGGTTAGTTCATGGCAGCAACCTAGGTAGCCGTCAGGGGTTGGCAAAAAGGACCACTATGCCCACTTGCCGGACTTGTTCCCCCCACGAAAATACCAGTACCAGTATTTGTAGTATATATATTTTAACCTAGAGACTAACATATTTTTTATTCAATTTTTAACCTATTTATACATTTTTAATTGGCTTGATGTTTTTACCATTTTTGTGTATTTTTTATGTTTGTATATATACTTTAACTTACTGACTCTCATAGTGATAATCTTAAAATATTGTCATATTTGTTTCTTTATTATTATTTATTTGTAGTTTTAATCATATGAACTATTCTATATTTATATGCATAAATTTAATCTTTAACCAATTTTTAAGTTATATTTATATATTTTTTAACTAATCGTTATTTTAGCATTTTACTTATTACATTTAAATTTATAAACCTGTTATATATTTTTTATATTGATACCTAATGACAAGGCTTCAAAAGGTGAAAATGTTTCCGTATCTGTAGGTAAATTATTGTTGAATATAGGAAATACGAGTTCAGCTCAACAGAAGCCCGTGAGAATCGAACTAGGACAAACTGCCTCTGTGATGTCAATGGATGCCGCTGGAGATGCCAAAAAAGTGCATTAAGGTGGAGTGGCAGGTGAAAGGGGTAATATTGGGTAAGGCGTTGTCAATTAACATAGACAGGTAATGTCTTCCTAAGATTGTTTACAGAACCGCAGACAAATGAGGAGACGGAAAAAGAACAGGACAAACAAAATTCTCCTCCACAGACAATTGATAAAGTCTGTCCAGTCGGTGGGCTGACTTTTAAGGGCGGTAGAGGTCTTGGAACCCATATAGCGAAGCAGCATCCCAGGGAAGCAAACAACAAAAAACTAAGGGGCTTACTAAGCTTTGTAAGTGGTCGGAGAGGGGGAGATAGACCATGTCAAAGTAGAAATAAGTATATGGTCGACTGTCTTTTAGGATATTATGAAAGTTAAAAATTTTAACTCTGCGATTTCTTGAATTTCCTTAAAAATATTAACGCCAAACTGCCGGGCCCACAGCACCCTGCCATCAAATTATATAAAATGAGGAAAACAAAATTGAAATGACCGATATGGGTGCGGCAAAGATGTCGAATCCGCAGAGAGCTAATAACACAGATAGAAACCGTTGGCAAGAGCAGTACCACTAGGAGTTAGCTCAATACAATTATTACAATATAAGGAAAAAAGTGGTACAGAGCATTATGAACGCCGACGCTCCCAAGCAATGCCCAATAAACATAGCCGAAGTTGAGAAAGATTTCAGAAGCCTCTCAGAAAAAGGGAATCTCTGCAAACGTGCGGATTATGAGTAATGCACGCCGATGGCAAATTTGATGTCCATAGATAGTCAGGTGGTGAAGAAGGCTATCAAGTCGACATCGTTGGACTCATCGCCGGGGCCGGATGGTGTGTTGGTCCGCTCAATAAAATACTTCGGGGTAAAACACATCATTAAGTATATTTCGGAGATCATGCTGAAGGTGGAGTATGTACCAGAGCCGAAGAAGAAGACCCGGTATGCATAGGCTGCAGATCCTGAAGTTCAACATGGGCCGAAGACGAATGGTCCGGGACGAATTAAGATCTCTCGCCCGGAGGGTTGACATCTTGTCGATTCAGGAGCGATGCTGTCACAAGAATGTGACAACAGGATTTGGCACACCGTCGAGGGTGGTCGCGCTAGGCAGTGGTGAGAGGAGGCCTATAGCAGCGATAGTGGTAGTGAATACCGCTCTCGACGTAATGGAAATGAAACAGACCAGGCGGCATACTATATCAGATGCGGCGGAGTTGCATTCGCCCTGGTTTCAGCATATATGCCGCCTCGTCAGGCCAGTGTAAATGTAGTATAGTATAGAAGTGTGATAGACTGTTCCGATACCAATTCGTGGAGCACGGCCTGGGATTCGGTCCACACAGATGCCAGAGGTAGACTGCTAGAGGAGAGTGTGGCGAGGTGTCAACTCGTCGTTTTGAGCGAGCCCTCATTTCCCACATTTGTTGGAGCGAGGGGCCAGAGTTGGATAGATGTGACACTTTCCACGGCTCCCATTGCGAAGCGGATTGTGGACTGGACTCTATGGTCAGATACGAGCTCCGACCACCGGGTCATAGCCTTCAGTGTGGTGGAGGAGGAAGGTGGTGCCTTTGCTGTTGAAAAGAGCTTGGTGACCCGATCGGCGAACTGGAGACCATTTTCCATCAGATAGATGAGGAGACAGAAATTGACCACAGGGTGGCACTGGGAAAGGTTAAGCCGTTATAGATGATGGCGGCTATTAGAATGAGAGGTACCCATGCAATCACCTTAGAGGAGGCTGCCAAGATGTATATAGATTATACATACCCTATGGATAATCCCTCCCAGGATTGTGCCGATGATGGAATGGTTAGACGCACCGCGTTATACCCACCAGGGCTCCAGGACTAGATACCATAGATGCTGCAATCCTCGAGAACAGTGCTCCTTATTTCGAGGAGGAGTTATTAGATATATTCAATGAGTGTTTGGATAAGGGGTACTTTCCAAACAAGTGGAGTATTGCAGACTTGAGACTGCTCTACAAGGAAGGTGGCAAGGATAAGGAAACGTCTAAATCCTATCGACCTATATGGCTCCTCCTAGTAGCTAGTAAGGTCCTGGAGCACATGATTGTCCACAGCCTTAGACCAGTACTAAGTGCTGCAAGTCATCCACGGCAATATGGCTCGTCCCGTGGCAAGGGAACTACGGATGCGCTGCTGAGAGTGCGTAGGAACGTGGAGGAGAGGTCGGAGAAATATGCCTTATTGATCATGTTTGACATCTCCTCCGTCTTCGACAGCGTTTGGTGGTCCCGTGTAGTCCAGAGGCTGCAAGAGCTCGACACTCCCAGTAATCTATACTCTCTCGTAGGTAGTTCCCTCAATAAAAGGAGTGTCAGGATGTCCGCAGGGTTTGGTACTAGGACTAGATGTGGAAGCTAGTATTCGATGAGTTGCTGGGGAACTAGAGGAAAAAGGGTTTCTTGCCACAGCCTACGTCGACGACTAATAATAAATAAAATAGAGGTAGTGTGGCTATGAATTAATTTTATATTTCTTAAAATTTATAACAGAATGTCCTCCAGCAGTCTGGGCTTCTGTATTCAGGTTGAGGTTGCTCACTGCTCCTTTAACTTTCGGCTACTGGGACTGGAACTTCATGAACCGTTTTTGATGAATCATGAATCCTCTATTAACTCCACCTGTAATTCGCGATGCAGTTGGCTATTTCTTATGAACCAAGGAGCATTAACTGCGATTCTTAGCACTTTATTTTGAAAAGATTGTAGTTTTTTCCTTTTCGTACATCAGCAGTGGCCTGAGAATTGTTTTAAATATAAGAACAGTTGATTCTTGTTTTAGTTTGGAATTTCTGTTTAGGCTAGGATATAGCATTGCTAACCTTGCATAGGTTTGAGTTAGTTTGATATTGATATGGTGATTCCAGGTAAGGCGGCGATCTAGGTGAATTCCCAGGTATCTTACTGTTTCACTGGCAGGATTCCATTTCACATTTTTACCTTTGAGGATTAGATCCGTTGGTTCTGGTGGGTGTCGGAGAGTAAAAACTTTTGAGTTACATTTTTCAATGTTCATGCTAATCATCCATTTAGTAAAATATTGTTCTAGATAATTAAGGTAACTTTGCAATGTTGAGAGAACACAGCTATGGAGGTGTGTGTGGATTGGACGATGTCGTGAAGGTAGAAGTTGAACAAAATGGGAGAAAGGACTGAACCTTGTGGAGTACCGGCATGGATTTGTCTAAGGGTTGCTATTTTTGTTGTTAATTGTGACTGAAAATGTTCTACCATTGAGAAATGAGCTCAGAATATTGTATAAGTATTTTGGAGTGCCTGCTTTCTTTAGTTTATATAGGAGACCTCGATGCCAGACCTTATCGAATGGTTGTTAGAAATCTAAGAACGCTACCAGGGTGCTTTTTTTCGAATCCGCTAATTATAAATTCCGATAGTCTTGCTGATAGTTGGTGAGAAGTGAAATGACTTTATTGAAAACCGAATTGAAAATCAGGAATAATTTCGATGCTCTGAAAAAAAGAATTAAGATGTTTTCTTATAACTGATTCCAGTAATTTTCCAAAAACGGGTAATAAACTGATAGGTCTATAGCTGCTGATTTGTTTAGCGTTCTTACCAGGCTTGTGAATTACTATGAGATCGGCTTTCTTCCATATATCCGGAAAGTATCTAGTACGAAGCCAACTGTTAAAAATTGATGTGATAAAAATTACAGCTTTCCTGGGTAACATTTTGATTGCTATCACTGGGATCAAATCATGGCCAGGACTTTTCTTTACCTTGAGCTTTTTAATCAGATCCTGGATTTCTTTTAAGGACGTGAATTTAGGTGGGAGCTCTACTGTTGCGAGGGGGATATTTAAATACATGTCAATTTCATCAGTGACTAAATTCGGATTTATTTCTGTGTTGGAGAATCTTTTCTCAAAGAAATTGGCGAACACTTCAGCTTTTTTGGCGTCACGGGCGATGGAATTCATCATTGTCTACTGGACTTCATTTTTTCACGTTTATCCAATAGACGTCGCGAAGCCCTCCTTAACGAATGATCCTTTGGGTCTAAATTTTCCACATATCCCTGATATTTAGAATACGCCCATTCATCCAGATCCTTTTTAGTTTCATGTTAGAGATGGTTCCATTTATTTTTGTGAACAGGGTTTCTAGTGCGCATCCATAGTCTCCTTGCTTGATTTTTTTCTTTACTTTTTAGCAGTATTGATTTTGAGCAGCTTCCAGAAAATGTTATGGAGTTGATCGAGATTCAAGAAAACTCACTCCTAAAATCTAAATTTGAAGACGTGGGGTTGTGCGAATTCTACAAAAAATACCTTGAAGAAGACCATTTTCCGGAGCTTAAAAAATTCACAAGATTGATTCGTGCGTTTGGCAGTACTTATAAATGCGAACAATTCTTTTCAATGGTGAAAGTTAATAAATCAAACCATCATATAAGGTTTGAAAAATTCTTTACTTCTTTGTATCAGTGGAATTAATACAAACATCGATGGATTAGTTTACCAAATTCAAGCTCAGGTGTCCTATTGATTTCGGTGTCGTTATTTAACTTTCGTAGTTTGTAATAATTCCAAAATTCACGATTTGATTATAATTTTTTTCATTTAATTTTGTTATCTTAATAAATTGTATTATAATAACAATGTCATATTATTTCATATCTGATATCTATCGTTAAACATAGTTGTTTAGATAAAAAATATAATAAAAAGAGTAAAATATTTGTAGAATATTTAGAATTAAATTGTTTTCATATTAATAATAGAAGATCTGTTGGAGACGAGAGCTGGGAAAATGTTACTTTTGCAGTTCA
>NW_027111154.1:91811-97761 GCF_000696795.3 Halyomorpha halys | reverse complement strand
TTGCTTGTCATTTGAATGCTATCCCCATCATTTACGATTTCGAAATATCCCAAATTTATACAGCCTCAGATTATTTCCCGACTCAGTTACTGTTGAAGGTTTGTGTAGATGTAACTTCTCATACTTTAAAATAACACAGCTATGAGTACGAATTTTTATGGAATCCTTGCCTATCACTGATTTATCGTGACAATATGAAACATCAGTGTTTCTCTTGAATCACTAAATGATATTTAAATATGAAATTTTGTTCATAATATAATCCAAACCGTTAAATATTAAAATTTAATAACATTTACTTGAAACAAGTTATATAAAACTAGGAAACCATGGTTGGACTATGAAGGAAAAAGAGACCTAAGAAAACCTTAAATCGTGCCGAAAGTGCAATTTTTTATAATTCACGCATAAAATATATACAACTTCTAAAAAGCTATATACTAACACTGTTAAGTATAAAAAGAGGAATTAACACAAAAGTTTAATTCAATTATTGTTGGACATTCGGGACTCCTCTTCATTTTGGTCCGTTATATGGAATCCTTCTTAGATGAGATATACCCCAATAGAATAAAATTTAGCATGCTTTTTATTTTGTATTATGTAACCGAGCCTATATCTGTATTTATACAGCGGGTATTTTGATACCCCTATAGCTCGTGCTGAAATTGCCTACTCTCGTAAAAAATTTAAATCCAATAAATCTCCCGGATCCGATAAAATAACAAAAATATGATTTCATAAAAAAATTTCCCGATAACTGGCTCCTGTATATAGAAGTGCTATTTAATAAAATATTGCAAGCTGGAAAACTTTCTAAATCATGGTCCAATGTTATTTCAGTAAAAAAAATTTTTTTTTTAACAGGTCTATTGCTCTAACAGTAGCCTGTTACTTAAAATCTTCTTCACCCGGTGGTCGTTTCTATAAATAAATTTTCTCTTCCTCTTGATAAATGTATTGTTCCACTGGTAGTTTCTATAAATAAATTTTCTTTTCCTCTGAATAAATGTATTGTTCCACTGGTCGTTTCTATAAATAAATTTTCTCTTCCTCTTGATAAATGTATTGTTCCACTTGTCGTTTCTATAAATAAATTTTCTTTTCCTCTCAATAAATGTATTTAGTCCAAGAGCCCGGAAGAAAAAAAAGGCAGTCATTTCACCCCAATTTTTGAATACTGACGAGTCTACCAAATCATGCCCTAGGGGGAATAAAAAATGGCGGCTGTTTCAAAACCTTTAAAAACATTAATTTTTCATTCGGAGCACTATATCTCAAAAACTACCAACAAGACTAGAAAATCTAAAAGAACATTATTTAAAGAAGAGTAAATTTTCTGAAATATTAGCCCTAATTGAGCTATTTACATCCATTAGTTCTCGAGATATAGCTTTTTAAAATGCAATATTTCTTAAAAAGATTAATAGTTAATTAATTTATTTTGAGAAGTCTACATCTCAGGAACTATGTGACGTATTATTGTCTATTAGCACTCAAATTAAAGTTAGTTTAATGTACTATAAAGTAGTAGAAATCGTAGTTTAATGTACTATAAAGTAGTTTATGTATAAAGTAGTAGAAATCGTAGTTTTCATGATATTTGTTAAAATAAATTGCTTTATAGTTGTTCGGACAATAAGTTTGATTTATGAAAAACTTTATTTCAGAAACCATTGGACGTATAGATGTCTGCCAGCAATCAAATTAATGCTAGTTAAATTTACTATTTTTACATTTTATAACGTTTATCTTTGTAGGGGTAGTAGTTTTTATGATTATTGACAAAATAAACACACACAATGTTAATTTCTAGTTGTTGAAATAAAATGTTTGATTTTTGAAAAAATATATCTCTAGATCTATAAGACGCACATATGTCTGCCAACACTCAAATTAAAGGAAATTTAAATTACTGTAAAGTAGTTCCTGACACTTATCTTCATAGGGTAGTAGTTTTTATGATATTCGCATATGAATCTAAATTTGGCAAATGAAAATTTGTCCGAACAACTATAAATCAACTTATTTTAACAAATATCATGAAAACTACAACTGAGGTATCATCGACTCCATTGCCATCTTCCTCTTGGAGGTAGTATCTGAGGTTCACAGTTTTTTTGTTTCTCACCCTCCTATTAACTTTTATTATTTAAAGAAAACATATGTACAAAAACTAATACATAATACATAACGAACGTATTTTCTTTGCCTGAGAGGCATGTTAAGGTACCTACCTTGTGGGATGCAGGGGAGCACCGTGGGAAGGGACCTCTCTACGATTGATAACGGCTGGGTTTAGGCAGAGTCTGAACCCCTTCCGAGGGGCAAGCACGTCGACCAAGGGGACAGGACCTTCCCACCTCCCAGGTTAGGCTTACAGCAGTGGTTCAATATAAGAGCTGGGTAGGTATCCATGGTTCCAATATAGGAGTCATAATTTAATTCATCTGTTGAGTGAATGTATTCTAAATCGATTTTGGCTTTGAATCATGTTTGTGATTTTGTCTTGTTAAATCTAAAATTCTTATTAATATTTAAGAATGTAGTATGCTCGTTCCTGTTATTGTGTATATAGTGTATATAGCAGCGGGAAGACAGAGTGGCATAGAGGTTATTAGTTAATATCACCTGTTCTAGTTGATAATGATGACGGTACCCTAGTACTCTAGCAGCCTATCCACTATCAGTACCAAAATGAGACACGTAGCTCCAAAATATCGCCCCCCTCCCTATGAGCTCTGTACCCGAGTACATGGCTTGATGTAACTCTTTGGCTGCTGTTGAAGGCCGGGTCAGATCTAAATATACAGTAGCTTTCTAAACAGATTACTGGGGTGTAGCTGTGTTTGTCAGTCCTATAGTCCCGTCCCAGGGAGTCATTGTATCTTATGTTATGTGCCATGTTGGAGTATACCGAGTACGTTCTTTCTCTCGTCACCGAGCAGTTGGACAGGTGAGTAAGGCTTAATATCTTGTCTTTCAGGCATTAATCGAAATAAACCAGTTTGTTTTTTATAATACCAAACAATCGTCAATATTATCACCAAAAAGCTACTTGCTATAACCTCTTATGAAAATGCATTAATCTAAAATAAGTTGATTGGTATTTCAAAGGTTGTGTCTCATAAATAGTTTTTTGTAAAGAATAAAGATTTTAATTTTAATGATTTAAACCATATTTATTCCATAACTATCTAACAATGGTTGTATGGTTAGGTTAGGGATGGTTAGGTTAGCATGATATGAAAGCTACTGTTAGAGAAACGAAATCACACTATAGCCGCTATTCTTCAATGATTAATTTTTGTTTTATTGATGCCTTGTTAGACCATTGGTGACAGGTTATGAAGTAGGTTAAGAAATAGGTTTGCAGTTAGCCAGAAGCTGAAGTACTCCTCTATCTGTCCCTCATGTTACTTAGGTTAGGCCTTACAAGGCTGGTATGCCAGTTATATTAACGGTGAATATAACTGCGATACTTACCGAATTACAATACCTATTTCTTTTTTTTATAACGTTCTACATTTACTGAAAATTTTAGTCGTATCTGAAATTTTCATGTTTGTCAAGATGGTGTAATATCGCACTGTAGATGATCTTTGATTATTGAAAGAGGCACGGGGTGAGAAGACTTTGATGGCTTCCTGCTCACACTTGATTGCCTCCTGTACAACATCGTTTCTTTGCTAATACATTTGTTAACACTACTTTAGAACGCTTTTGTATATTTTTGTTTACCAATCCACTCTCCTCCTTCTAATTGAAGCGCCCTCTTTGGAGAATCCTGTGTTGTTGTCCATTACCCAGAAACCTACGTACTCCTTAGACGCCTTCCTCGTTATGAGACACTAAGCGCAGGTTTCACCTAAAATCTCAATATTAAAAAGTCATTATTTGCAACTGCGAAAATTATACTTCCTTAGTGACTAGTACCCTATGCCCCTCCCCTTTTTTTCTTTCATTGAGAGGCAACTGGTTGACAAATTCATGATTTGCATTGCTCCAACTGAAAAGAGCTTGTTCTATGAGCTAAATATGTTAGAAAGATATAAATAGCGGTTGAAAAATTATTGGCCCACCAAGTCTCAATTATCTACCTCCGGGTATAGGAACGGGTGTTTAACAGTACATTAAGTAATAATAATAAGTAATATTGATGTACATTATATAATATTATTCCGTCATTATGCAAGTTACCAACCTGTTCTGATTAGTTCAGGAGAAGTAATATAGATTTCTGTATGCTAGGAAATCGTTTCTTTTGACAGGATTTTAATTATTTAGAGTTAGCTTACTGGCTACCGTTTCAGTATAAGTGCTTGAGCTAGATGGAGCTACAGGTGAATTAGAAAGTGGTTCTCTATCTGGGTGACGCAGCACCCCAGTAAGTGCTTGAGCTAGATGGAGCTACAGGTGAATTAGAAAGTGGTTCTCTATCTGGGTGACGCAGCACCCCAGTAAGTGCTTGAACTAGCTGAAGCTACAGATGAATAAGGGAGTGGTTCCCTATCTGGGTGACGCGATAGTCCTGTAAGTGCTTGAACTAGGTGAAGCTACAGATGAATAAGGGAGTGGTTCCCCAACTGGGTGACGCAGCACCCCAGTAAGTGCTTGAACTAGCTGAAGCTACAGATCAATTAGGGCGTGGTTGAAGCGGCACTCCTGATTGCTCCAAGCATGTTGCAGTTCACAAGCGGATGCCTCTTTCACAAAATATTAGAAAAGAATTAAGAAATTTAGTTTTACTTTCTTAATTTATTTTGCATTGTTTTTTCTGTTTTGTTTATTCTTTTATACAAACGATTTAAGGATAATTGTGCCCACATTTTTTTCAAAGTTTTTCATTACAAAGGGGAGGGGGTGCTCTGCAATAAGGCACACTTTGTAGTTCGCTGATAGAGGAAAGTTGCACCTTGTTACAAATTTTTCTGCCAAGTTTGTTTATTTTAAACGATTGCTGCTGTAATATACATAAATATAAATGACATTAGCCTCAATGACGATGCTTTAATGAGCGTATTAGCCAATTTTTTCCTCATTAGTTTTACCTTTAATGCCTCCGTGCTGACCACTTTGTTTTGTAGGGTCCTCGAGCAAGAACCAGAGGAGGAAGATGATCCGGGGAAGTATTCAAGGTAATTGCTAATTTTTGTAGGATTTAGGTTAGTTAGGTTGTAGTTGTTAGCTTAGGTTATAGTTGTTATTCTACTGGAAACAGTTGCAGCTTCATTTTTTCCTAAACAAGAGTGAACTTTTGAATTTGGACAGTATCGTAATGATGTAATATGTAAATAATAGCTGGAGAAAAGCGGTTTATTAGATGGTATATTCGGCACTGCTCATCATATCGTTCATTACCACACGCCTAGTTCCAGAAGAAGAAGCTTCCTTATAACAAAAGTGGCACCAACTGTTTGACCGTTTTGAATTTTAATATGTACTCGCCACTAAAAAAAAAAAAAAAAAAAGGAGGCATAATAAAAACAAAAAAAAAGTGAAATATTTAATTAAATAGTTAATGACTGCATACAATTGTTTAAACAGGGTTTTATTTACATTGCGCGCTGTAAATGGTTATTATCTAATTTTAGCGCAATTGCAAGCTGCGGTACCAAAGGCTATTGTAATGCATAAAGGATCAGCTGTTCAGAAGGACAAAGTAGCTACACAGGAAAATTGCTAACATATCTTGTAAATTTGATCAAATATACATTGACAAATATTTGCCTCCCCCGTTTGTTTGTTAATCCCATTTCTGGCCATTTTTGACTTACGGGATGACCACTTTGATCGGTTTATGAACAGTTTGTTCTAGAAAATTCACAAAAACAAGAAATAAAATTCTAACTAGGCTGTTGAAAGGAAAAAAAGCTGTCTTTCAACCACTGATATTCTCTTGAGGTAACCACAGGTTGAACCTGGTATTCTGTCTTTGAGCCACTGATAT
>NW_027111154.1:89228-90371 GCF_000696795.3 Halyomorpha halys | reverse complement strand
TATAAAAAAGTTACAGCCTTAGTCAGCTGTTATTTCAATGTCAGGTGATCGAATAGATCAGCTGATGGAAGATGTATATATAGAGGTACGGAACACAATAAAAGTCAGTCCCCCTCCCCCACACTTCTTTTCGACTTCTGACTATTTTCTTATTATTTTACCATTATCTATTGTCTTTAATAATTAATGTTTTTATTTTCTCTATCTTCTAATCGAATCAACAGGAGGAGGCCCCTCAACTCCGGATTTTAAAAATAGTACCATTTAGACAATATGGCCATTTCACAAATAATAAATAAACATTACACGTAAAGGTGGATCCACATGTTGGCCGCTCGCCACGAATCGGAGGCTTGTACAAATGCTCGGTAAACAAAGAGCAGGCCATACACATGTCAGTGTTAATCAGAGAGGCAAGCATGACCGATGTACAAGTGGTTTCAGCCATTGCACTGGGATTATATTATTTTTATTACAAAAAAAAAAGAAAGTTAAAGGAAATTAAATATAAATAAATATGATTAAATATAAAACTTTAACTAAAATTATAAAAATTAACTACAACATCCTAACAGCTCTCAGTTGCAACTAGACAAAGAACAATGGTGGAGATGCTACACGAGCGCTCTCACGAACCCCTTTGATCTGTGTCCAAAAACCGACCCTCGACGGATCGGCAACGAGTTTAGGCCAACTCGTACAAGCCACCCATCCACATGCTCGCGCATGTCCGAGTTCGCCATGGCTTGGCCAACATGTAGAGGCCCCTTAACCTTAAAATACCAAAGGTAGTAAAAGGAAATACCCCATACGATTTATTACTTTTTCACATAATAAAGCATTCACTAATTAATTGTTTTCCTGTTTTAGGGGATTGGAAAAAAATGAATAAATAAAAGTTAGTCTTTGAGTAACAAGCTAGTTGTTCATTTCAATCTCATTCAATCAGATATCACATATCGCAGCTAAGGGGTTTAAAACTGTGAGTTTAGATATCAGATGTAGCAGCTTAGGGGTTTAAACTTATGAGTTAAGATATCAGATGTAGCAGCTTAGGGGTTTAAACTTATGAGTTTAGATATCAGATGTAGCAGCTTGGGGGTTTAAACTTATGAGTTTAGATATCAGATGTAGCAGCTTAGG
>NW_027111154.1:88708-89178 GCF_000696795.3 Halyomorpha halys | reverse complement strand
GAGGTGACCACAGGTTGAACCTGGTATTCTTGTCCATATAATAATAAACCTGTTTATTTTCTTTTTAATGACGTTAAGAAATAGGCGACCCTTTTTTGTTTTTAGCTAAAATTCATTCTCTTTTTAAAATATATTATTTTTCTAAGCATAATTTGTGATGATGGCACCTACATGATGGCATTGGTAGGTCTACTGATGAGGGGCTGAGCTGGGCCGAATGTTGAGTGCCGACATTAAGACCGGCAGTCACTATTACTATTAATACATTATGTTTGTTTATTTTTATCTTGTTTACTTTGTTGTCAGTATATATTTTTTTGTATGAAGTATTTGTTTTTGGTCTTTCTATATCATCCTTGTTTACCGCACGTATAAATGAGTTCTATGTTATTTTAGTTAGATAAACATTGAGATGCTCTATGTATGTATGTATACATGAGTTCTATGTTATTTTAGTTAGATAAACATTG